>NC_064891.1:24250000-24327500 GCF_929443795.1 Astur gentilis
AGAAATGCTTTTATTTCTATTTTATCCTAGCCTGGATTGAGTTAAAGATGATTTCAAGATACGAGGATACATCAAGGCATTACTCTCCCAGGAGCATAATAAATCTGTAAACTAGGGTACTAGGGCACATTAGTGCATGCCTCAATTCTCCTCCATGTTCTCCAGAGTATCCAGAGGGTGACAGAACATGTGTCCAAAAAGTTGCAGGGGTTGAAAGCTTGTGTCATAGGGGTCAAAAGAAGAAGAACCTTTTAATAACTAGGGCTACTCAGAAAGGCTAACAGGAATGCAGCAAAATGGTAGAATGTATATCCAAACACAAAAGATCCTCACTCTCATCTGTAACACAAGCCAATATAAAAAAATATTTTTGAGATCCAAACCCTGATGTCTACAAAATGCCTGGGGGAAAAAAGACATTACCTTTCCAGGTGAAAAAACCCTCTACCTCTTCTACAATCCAGAGGATGCACAAAAGAGCAACCATTGTGAAAAGCAGACTGAGAGCATCGTTTCCACTGCTATTTAAGCAAACATAAATCCAGCTGCTCCACATTCCCTGGTCAAGCATCTGCTATACCAAACATATCTTGCACCACCACAAACACCAGGTAACGATATACAGAAAACTATTTCAGGGAGCCCAACCAGCTGAAAACCGATTCGGTTAGGCTGGGGGGATTCTTTTTTAAATGGATCAACCTGCTGAACGGCTCAGCACGCGTGCTGCAGAAGTGGTACAATCGCAGAGTCAGAGCAGGAAGGGCAGGACCGCAGCAGCTCAGACCAAACTTGCTCTAAGCTACCTGAGGGAGTATGTAGTTGTAAGTTGAATTTTACTACCCACACAAATACAATATCACACAAACATAACAGGGGACCCCAAACACCTTGATATTCCACAATGTCCCATTTGTTTCTTTCTCACCAGTTATAGCAACCTTCCATACTGACAGGACATGGCAAAAGAAATACTTTAAGAAGTTTCTGAAGGCTGCAGGAAGGACAGAAAAAATATGCTATGGACCACCAATTAAAGAAAAAAAAAAGAGCTATAAAAGATCTCCCATTACTGAGGCTATTTAGATTATTTAAATATTAAAAATAATAATTGGAGAGATAATCTCTAACACTACACATTAAGAAACTAATTATGTAATCACATATCTACAAGAGTAAGTCCCGTAGTAAGTATGTCAGGGTGTAGAATTTTCACACATTCCACGATCATTTTTTTAATTGTTCTGTGCACCTCTCCATCATGAGGATTACTTTTGTTGCTATCTATGGAATTTAAAACTGCACAGTAAAGAACATATGCCTTCTTTTTAAATGGCACGAGAACCTGATATTTAATTATAAAGAGTAGAAAAGCATAAAGAGCATAACAAAACTTTTAACAGCTCTTAAGGCATCCAGAGAATCTGTTTAGTATTGCTGACTAATATTTTAACCACCGCAAGGTGGAAGTGCAAGTTTAAGGGGCATGGAAGGTTACGCATGGTACATTAACTGTATTTTTCTGTGCAATCTACAATGTACCCACACGAATAAAAAATGTTTCCTTGGTGAAATAACCACTGCCCTTTCAACAGCACTAGGCAAGTAACTTCCAAGCAGGCAGCTTCACTACTGGTGTGAATCACAGCTGCAATAACTTCCTGCCATTCCCTAGAGACCATAGAAAGAGTTTTCCTAGGTGCTATAAAGGAGGAAAACACAAGTCCTTTACCAAAAGATCAAACCAGTCTTCTAAGTGGGAAATGACCTGTCTTGAGTTTCTGTGACTCATCCTAACTCACACACTGAGTTAGTGTAACAACCTATCCATTTTGCTTAGGGAATACTGTCAGGTCCAGAAGAAGGGAGTTATGCAGGGAAAGATGCATGTGGCCAAAGAGTGCCAAGATGTGCCTCACCAAGAAAATCACTATTCCTTCAGATAAGTCGCCAGGGTCTCCGGTAAGGTCTTCTAGATAGTACTCTAAAATGAAGGATGATCCACTTTAAAACAGAATTAAAAGCTCATCCAATGATCCAGAGTGTGTCATACAGGAACACATACAAGGTTCTTGTGTATAGACAATGACAAAAGACATGCCCTTGTTTCACCTGTGTGTGCATAAATAAATATTTATGGATTTTATTAAAATCAAGGCTAGAATTTGTATCATTTGCTCTCAGCAGAAATTTACAGAAGTAAATTCTTTCCAAATACTTGTCAGATACGGATAAATGTTTGAGATCCACCCTTGTATTTTTTCACTAGCCTACCTTCCTTCTGCAGCAAGGCATAAATTTTCTTTTAAATATACTGCACAGTAGTAAACACCGCTCGTGAATATAAGATTTATAGCACATTAATAAAATCATATAGGCTCACTGGCCTTAAATATATGAGGCACACAATTTAAGTTTTCATGACTACCTCAAAAGAGACCTAGAGTTGCCATGCAGCATGTTTAAATCTACAGAGTATTTATACCTACATATCATTCACCTCTTACCTATCTCTAATTATTTATTTTCTCCAGTACAGGACAAACTTCTGAAAGATTAATATTATAGATTGGGAATGATATTTACTTTATTAGATTAGGGTTAGGAAAAAAAGCAAAGCAACACTTAGCTACAAGCAACAGGAGAGCATAGGATCTTAAGATTTGTTTCACATCAAACAGAAATAAAAAACATTAAATGTTAAACATGATTCCTAAAAACAGTGGAAGAGAGGTAGGAGGCAGAACAACAAAAATATCTAGAATCCAGACTCTAACAAGCAACAGAATAGATTCTGCAAATATCTTTGTGGGTACCCTTGAAAAAGAAATATCTATAATACAACATACAGGTGCTGAAGTGTAGAGATGGTAAAAAAAATCTGAAATATAATTTTCATTGATACATATATATATATATATATATCTCTATCTCGATTCACTGTTGGAACTGTATACCAATCAAACCATTGTATACCAATTCAAGTAGAAATTGCTCATGAGAAATGTTACTTTTTATTAGTCAAACTCAGCACCGGGTGGAGGAAAGGTTTCAAAGTTGCTTTTAAAAAGACTGATATGTTAATGTTCTCAAACAAAACAAGCATTGTGATTCAAAAAAATGCCTTGGTTTTGACTGCTTAGTTAAATTTTGGAGGTTATTGATCATTGCTTTCTATTACTGTCACACTCCCTGAAAGCGCTAGGTGACTGATACTTAAAGCCAAGAGGTCAAAATAAAACAAAATATTTAAATTTACTTTTTTTTTTTTCTAATACCACTAGTTCACATACAATTTTTGAAGTGTTGACTCATCGCCATATTCCAGGGGTAGCAGAAGAAAAATCTCAAAATTGACATAATAGGAAAATCATTTCTTTCTGACTCCGCTAGGTTCTTCTTCGTTTTATAACAATGTAATACAACTCAGTTAAATGAGTTATTGTGGATTTAGATCAGCACAGGTAAGATTAGAATCCAGACCAAGAGCAATGGGAGGCAGATCTTAAATCTTTCAAAAGGTTTTCCCTGCATTGCCAGAACTTTGTAAATAAGACAAGTCATCCCTAAATGGGCAACTGAAGATACCTTGTAACAAGGAAAATCTTAGACAAAGCCAACACAATCACAATTTCATCAGCTCTTCCTACACCTGCCTCAAGCATAAGACTAATTAGGGATATATTTGGGATGGATAAGGTAAGCCAGCACATGCTGGACTGACCAACTCTGTTTTGTAATAATCATTACAAGCCAGAAGAAGTTAAAGCAGCCACACAGTTGCTCTCCCTTGCACTGAATGCCAAGTAAGTTTCCTGCACTGAAGAGCAATTTTCTACTTCAATTTGTCTCCCAAATCAGAAGATTGATTTACTCCTACAGCAATAACCACCAGTCAACATGCATACTCTAACATGAAAGTCTATGGTCTAGAATCCCTAACATACAGAACACATCTGAAATCATTAGCCAAAAGGTATCTTAGTCAAAAACTGATAGACATTTTTTATCCACCAAGAGACTGAGGCAGAAAACATTCCCAGCAGCTCAAAGAAATCACATTTCAGGTTTACATTCCAATATTGGAGAGCAGAGCAAGCTCACATGTAACCAAAACCAATCCTAGCACAACGGGGGAAACTGAAGGTTTCCATTCTGCCTGCTATGTAGCAGATGTGGGAAGGGGGGCCACTAAGCAAGTAACTCATCATTTGCCTTGATTTAATTCAAATGAGAAAATGAAATGGCAGGAAGAATATTCTGCAGAATAGGAGGAAGCAATTTTCCCATCAGTGAAAAATTCTCATACTTCTGTACTAGCAGAGAGAAGAAATCAGTCAAGAAGTTTCTTCAGAAAAAGGCTCTTTCAAAACAAGTTTCCATTAAATTCTCTTTTTCTCAGAGTGCAGGTCGTTACACCATTTGGTCAGCCTAAGATACCTAAACAACAGAAAACGTATTTCACTAGGAGATCAAGAAGTAGAAGACAAGAGTAAAATCTAATTTAAATTAGATTAATTTAATTTTAGATTAAATTTAAACCAGCACAGAAATAGTTTATAATCAGTCCTCAAATCGTTGCATATCATCAATATAATCTGTGGTAGGAAAGAAGACACCAAAAATAGCTAACAAGTTTCAAGGTGTAAGCAATCTATACAATTCTGAATTTATATAAGAGAATCAGTTCTCAATAAGCCCATCTTTGAATTTTGCTGGTTTATGATGCAAATTACACAGTTAGAACAGAACACCAGCTCTCCAATTTCAAATACTAAACACGGTTTACTCTTCCTAAGAAAGCCCTATCTTTCCAAAGACTTCAGAAGTTGCACACAGGAACAGAAGTAGATTAAGCCACTCTTGCATAAAAAGATGACTACCAAATATAACTAACAATGTACAAGGTACCTTATGTACATATGTAAGGTACATACAATAGCAACATGAAGATAAAATTAAACCCTTGAGATCCAACGCTCCCCAATTTTAATTTACATAACATATACTGAATATCTACAACTCCATGTGGTATTTTACTTAGAAGCACAACTTGTTGAACACCAGATCTGTGTTCAGATCTGTAGAGGGTAACAAAGTGAAACCAATGGATGTCCTAAATAAGCTAAATGCTGTTACATGCTGGCATAAATTCATAGGAATTTTACCAATGATTTCATAAGAAAAAGGTAGAACTACACACTGAGGCCTCCTAAAAAAACACAGCCTAAAAGTTATTTGCTTCAACTTAATACAGATAAATACTTCTTCCAAAATTTCTTATATATATATAAAAAATCTAATATATATATATATTTAAATCCATTACTTTTAAAAAATAACTCTTTGGAGGAACGAAAATGAGTTTTGTACATTTGTACATCATCTAGCAAATTCAGTCCTGACTTCATTGGCACAATCCTGATACAATCATTAAATAGAAGCGATCGTAATGCAACCTTTCATGCAGTAAAATTTGATAATGTACATAATACATTGCATTCTATTGATTCTGAAGTGGCACTGTGGAAGAGACTCATACTTAGGAGTGCCACAGTCTCCAAAAGATCTTACCCTTAATTATTTAGCATAGTCAAAATGTAGTCACTTTTCAGAGGAGTTTATTTATCAACATTCTTTATCGCATACAATATTTTCACATTTGCAATATTTAATGCAATATGCTTTGTAAGAGACAGAAGAAAAGGATTCTGATTCTTAGTAGGTCCTTTGCAGTACCTCTGGACACTTCCAAAACAGAAATAACGGAAGTGGTAAGCTAATTTAGATTTCTAGTATAGAGGGGTTTGTTTGGTTTAGAGATTGGGGGGAGGAGGGGGGGGGAAGGGGTGTGTTAGTTTTGTTTGGGGTTTTTTTCCCCCAAATAGACTGAGTTAAATAATTTAATCACATGTCTAAAGGCTGGATTAATAAAAATTCTTTACTTAAACATCTACTTGAATCCCCATCTAACAGCGCTTCGAGGTTTGTTCGGAATAAAAGATGACAAATAACTGGAGATATGCTTGTGATTTCCTGCATTTCAGGAAAAAAAATGTTTCAGAAAAATCACAGATGAGTCAAATCACTATCCACCTTTCTATTAAGCAATACAAAAGACCAGTAATGACTTCAGATTTCAGGTAGGCCAGTCTTTAATTGCCAATTTCTTTGACAACAATGTATTAATTTCAGGTGTGCTTTAAGAATTAACGTGTCTTGAATCTTCCTGAATAATATATACCAATTTTAAACAGCAAAACAGTCTAAAACTTTTTTTTTTTTTTTTTTTTTTTTTTTTTTGTAAAATAATGCTTTAACTTTGTTCTGGATGTTTTAAGGTCGGGGTGGGGGTTTTTTCCTCACTTTTCCTATAGTTTGCTTGCAATTAATTTTTGAAATAATTTTTCCTTCTAGCCTTCTGGAAGGATTCAGGCAAAATGCTAAGTTGATTGCAATGTATCGCTAACATCTGTAACGTGTTGATCATTTTACTCCCAAATCCTTCAAACATTTGCACATAAGTAAACTGGCTGATCCACAACTGCTTCCAGACTGAGCCTAAATAACTTAGCACAAACTTATATTTAGAAAAGTATTCTTTGTGCTGTGCTGTTATCCTACAATTCACTTCAGAAGACCCCATATAATCTTCATTTTAGCATTTGGAATTTTGATATTTTTTTTCTTTTTTACAGCTACACACATTGTTTTCATAAAACGAAGCTTCACAAAATTATTAGTCTGCTAATCTACACATTGTCAAAACATACTGGAACTGCATCTTATGTTGCGTGTATGAATTAACCTTCTTACTGTAAGAAATTGTCTTTCAGGTACTAACACTATGAAGTACCTGTGTCCTTTTAGTTACAGATTATGGATGGGTTTAAAATGCAGAGTGCTTCAAAATTAAAACAGAAGTATCAGGTCTCAAACAAATTTGTTAAAAAATAAATTACCACAGTAAGCCTAAATAGATATATGCTTATATTCGCAAGTTTTGGATCTTTCACCTTCATTGAATTCAGCATATTAAAATATAACATGCTTTCAGTGACTTAGATTAGCAAGATGATCAGAACAGCTCTGAAGTATATTGCATCAGGAATGTGCCATCAGGGCAGGGTTTTTTTATTCAGGTATATTTGGTCACGGCAAATTGTAACTCTTTATGCCCGTTTTAAAACTCAACAAACCCTAGCTCTTAAGACTTTATTTCCTAACGCCGCTGATTCCTAAACTGCTTGCAAATAACTCGACAAAGCTGATGTTCCAAACAAAGACCACACTTCCTGCTCTCATACGGAATCTGGAACACCATCAATGTTTTGTTCAGCTTGCATAAGTCACAACTGATTGGCCACAGTCCCTGTGGGCATGCCATTTCATCCAGACTGGACGGTTCATTAGTCATAATTACTATAACTGTACAGCAGAGACTGCAGTTTTATCTCATCATACATCTTTGATAAAGCTGCTTCTATTTCTGCTTCATCAGCATGTGAAGTTACATTATTGGAGCTTTTATTTTCCAATCTGTGATTAACATTGGTTGTTCTGCTTATGAAACATGTACCAAAATTCAAGAGGACATACAAAGTGAGGCCATGACGTGACCATCGTTTGAACCTTGTGTTAAAAATCATGCAGCAGTTATCGCTACACAGGAAGAATAGATTCTGAAATGACAGAGTCGCTAAGAAAATTTTACAAAGAAAACATCAACAAGGCAGTTTGTAAGAGAGTAAGACTGTTGGTTTCTAACACAAACCGTGTCACATTAGAAAAATCTATCAGTTCGGTATGAAGGTTAGACATGGGAAATTTCTGAGAAATGCTGGGTCAATCAGCACTTTTCATATAGCGTTTATACAATTGCAGAAAAGTAAAGCCTGCAACGTAAAGAAACACAGTGAAAACTGACAGCTAAAGCACTGCACTACAGTTAGTAAACAGATGCTAAAGCACTTTAATAACAAATGTGAATGCAATCTTTAACAAAATGCATTTTAAACATATAAAAGTCACACATTAAGGCGTTTCCTTATTGTGGTGCTTGTTGCTGATTTTTACATCTTATTGTGTGGTAACAGGAAGCACAAAGACTAGTGGTACCATCTGAATGTGCAACGTGTACCCATGATAGGCCACATAAACAGTCATAATCGACAGTTACATGCAGGCACTGAGGCTGCAAAAATCCCAGAGTAATTAGTGTTGTCTGAATGCAATGACATCTGTTTTCTCATGGTCCTCTAGACTTGTCAGGCCAATAAGATGTATATGAAAAAATATGACAAGCATTGCAAATGCCCTTCTGAAAGGTCTCACTTTGGGAAAAGCTGAAGAAATGACACATGCCACCTCTTTTTTGCCAACACACCTAACAGCCAATGCTTCAAGATTTGAAAAGGTCTTTTGAGTCATTTTACATTTGACTGTGAAAGGTTTATTCAGAACATAGCACTGTGCTTAGGAAAGAATGTATCGCAGCAGCTTTTGTTCTTTTAAAAAAGCAAGCTTCATTAACAGAAGAGGAATAAAATGTGACTGTTTACTTCTGACTAGTGTGCTTACATGTCAGTGCCATCTCTTATCTTCTTTTTTAATTAAAGCAGCAGATACTAGGTAGCACATAATACACACATGTATATCCATTATTATTATTATTACTATTATTACTATTATTATTATTATTTTGCTTAGAGAGTGAAACAAGAACAGCTTTACAGCTGTGCTTTCTGGCATTGCAGAAACACTGTAGCCTTTTCATCTGAAGACCTGAGCTTTTGTTTTAGGATTCGCAGCCTTTTTCCTTAATAGTGCCTATCTCTCCGTTCTTTCTCTGGACTATAGCATTATGTTTGAGCGTGCGTTTTCTCCGAGAAAGACATTAGTCATCATTAACAGAAGCACTGACACCAAGTCTAAGTGCCTCTCCACAATGACCAAGTGGCAATCATCTTTCTCTTACCCTGTCACTGCTGATTAGGGTTTTCTTTCATGAAAATTTAATCTGTCGCCTTTCTGCAGCTCCTTTTTACGTTTCTGCAATAACACAACATGCCAGCAACACTAAAAATGCAGTAAAAGATGCTGTACCTGTTTATAAGAAAAGATAAGATTCAGACTGCATGACTGTACTTTTTACCTAGTTTAACAGAAAAAAAAGGCCCTGCAAGATGTAGTAAATGAGTAGCTGCTGACAGAGGAAAAACTCCCATTAAATACCAAAGGCCTCAAACAACCCAGCACACCTTCAATCCAACTAATTGAAATTTTTTTCCTCTGGAAGACAGCTAGCCAGCCCATCTTCCAAAGCATTGCTCAACAGGCAATGAAAACAACATCTAAATAGATTTTTATAACTAATTAATTTATAACTGCTTCAAATATACAGGTACTTGGGTTTTTAGCTTATACAAATATTTAATAAAGGATTTCATAATCCAGTGATAAATTTCAACCTCACTTCTTGAGTCTGTGTCAACACTGCTCTTGCAGCTAAAAAGCCAGCCACGAAGAAAACGGCTTTAGCTGCTGCAGGCAGATGAAAAAGTTTCAGTCACGTATGATACTTTGCAGCTATTCAACATACACAGTCTCAGATTCCTGCTCTGTGTAACATTACAAACATTGTTGAACAAGATACCATAGCAATGAGTTATTTTAAGGAAGTTTTTCAAAACATTTACTCTTCTGCTTTATTTCAATTTGTCTAAAGATTTTTTTTAATTATAAGCATATGCTATTTTGTTAACATCTGGGCGCAGCATAAAACCTGACTGAATTCCAACTTCTGAAAAAATGCAGATAACTTACATCCCTCAAATAAAGTAACAACATTAGAAAACTTCAGGAGATTGAGATTAAGATACTTGAGTTCATTTAATTGATTTTCCATACAAGTATATTTAAAAAAAAACCCAAAACCAAAAAGCACCACTTATTACAATTTTTACGTTCTCCCAATATCTTTCAGAATTTAATTAAGTGCAAGGCTAAAATTTGGATCTACGTCTATTAAATTCAGAAACCACAGCTAGTAAAATCCAAGTAATAAAAAATTTATTCAGCTTCCTAAAGTACTGGTACTCCACTACTGACCCAAAACAGCATTGGTAGTCAGAACAGAAACTGCATTGCTAGCACTTTGGATTTATAAGAAAGCTCCAGTATCTTTAAATAGTCTCCATATATGAAATTTAAGAAGAGGAAACTAGGAATTAAAAGCGCGTTTTGAATGGCAGACTGTGATTGTTGTACTGCTATGGCAGTATAACCTTGATTAAATGCAGAGCAATACTAAAGTAAAAACAAAACCCTGCCATGGTAACCTAAATTAACTACCGAACCAGACCACGTTTATACAGAAAGCTGGCGTTGTAAGCTATGCTACTCGATCTCGAGAAAAACTCTGACTTTCTAGAGGGCATAAAATAAAGTTAAGCTTCCCCAGCCGCACATCCACCATTGTTTTGTTCTCTATGTTCTCCTCGGCTCTTTGCCGGAGAAGCCAGGAACGCAGATGTCGAGATCCTTGCTCCGCATCCACATCAAGTTCAAGTACGGAAGTTTAGCTCTTTGACTTCCACCCCCACCTCCAAGTCACTTGTCAGTAAAAGGTTGGGCGATTTATTGACCACTGCTGGATGCATACTGTCAGTGCTGAAGGAAATATGAGAGGGGGCTGTCGCTACTGTTCTGGAGCTCATTGATAATGACATACCTGCCTCTGTCACCCATTACCCATACTACAAACTACTTAGACCTAACTGAAAAATCAATAGCCTACTTGCACTGGTTCCTGTGGCTGCCTCCTTTGATTGTCAGCTCCTGTCTAGGGTCAGCACTTACATGAAAGGGGCTGTGACTGCCTGATGCTTTCAGGACAACCTAACGATATGAAACTAGCCAACAGAACAGTAAATTCTGTCCCCCTGCCCTCCTCATCAATTAGGCTTTGACTAGGCTTGCCTGTAGAAACCTGACCTTTTAAGTTTAGGTGAATATGGAACTAGCTGAACACGCCACTGCCCTCAGCACTGAGCCAGGAAATCCACTGACAGGTTAAACAAAACAGAAGGTTGTAACTGTCATAATTTGCATTGCACTTTCACGCCAACAAGGGTGTTATCAGTGGGGGCAAGCCCTGGAACACACAACGCAAGCACCCTAAGTCACTCTCCTCATAAATTTTCAAGTGAAGGGAGATAAAACATAAATTCACAAATGACTGTGCATTTCAAGTCCCACTTTCTTTCAAGTTCGCACTCTGGAAACCCACAAAGTACATATAAACAATTTCCCTTCATAGGCGCGCTGGCATTCAGATGCCAGCTAGAATGAACTTCCAAGAGAGATGATGAATGGGTAAAAGCTACCTGCCTATGCCTGTTAAGGACTCTCGCATTAGGCTTATTCTCCGTTGCATACTTCTATGCATGAATACTAATCATTAATGGATTATACACACGCACACACCTGTACTTCGGAGCAGCAGGTAGGCATAAATAATTTAAAAATCCCTGGAGAGCCCTAGCTGGCACTTCTCAGTAGTATTCACTTATACATCCTTTATCTTGGAAGTCCATTAGCAACATCTGAATATCCCTGTGCCTACAACCAAATGATAAATGTTACGTTTTAATGCATCTGCCCTCCTTCAAAGAATATTGAGAACCATGAAGCAAAGAACTAAAGCAAGAAATCTCAGATCTAAAGTGAAGGCTGAACTATATCCTCAAGCTGAATACAATAGCTTTAGTAACTATATATAGATTTAAAAAAGAAAACCTTAATAGCCGAATGCCTTGCTCCTCCTTTCCTCCTAAATAAATATATAAGTCAAAGACTAAAACCAAATGAAAGTATTTTAAAATTCTGTGATTAGTGTTCCTTTCTTATATCTCAATTCTCAAGCAATGACGGTTTTATGCCCTTTTATGCTCCTGCTTCCATAGGCCCACGACCCTCAATATAAGCATTTCTGGGAAACATCCACAGTGTGTGCGAGCAAAACAACTGATACAATTTGAACCCTCGAGCTTCTTCATACCATGAAAGGACCGGCTGTCTCTACAAACTACAATTATTTTTTTGAAACTCTGAGAATGCTAGGAATTTTCACTGCACTTTATTCAGTGCATACGGTTAATAACTTTTAACGTAAATATACAAACTACTCCTGGAAATCCCAGGCAAGATTCAGAGCAATAATTTACCTAATGTTTTTTCCCTACAGCTGAACCTTTTTAACTCCTGCACCTTTAATATCCTTCTCACACAAAAGCATGCAGAGCCAGATATAAGAATGAGCTCTTAAGTAAATAAGTGATAGGAAAACTGCTGCCATTTGGTTTTCAAAGTTTAAGATTCAGTTCCAAACCTCTAGATACCCTTGTAAGCTTTTCTTCTGAACACCGCCTCAATACATGCCAGTCGCTGTATTTAGCTTATTTCAAATGCACTTTTAGAAATCGGTACTGAGAAAGCAAAACAGCTGAGTTACGAAAAGACAAAAACTTTTTTATTAAAGCTTCAGATAATACGTTATGCTGCAATAATATTTGTTATACTGTAACACTCAGCTGTTCTAAATATACGTAAAATGGAACAAATGCTGAGAAGACTCCTTGAAAATAGAAGCATAGAACTGCGTTAAAGCACTTTTAAATAAACAGAACAGCAGTTAGAATTAATATTGTACTCCAAACAAACTACAGAGCAAACACTAGTTAAAAATGGTAGACCTAATTGAGTCTGGATGGACCGCTCTACAGACCTAATGCAATGATTAACTATGCATCTGGTAGCATGTCAAGTCCTTTTTGTGTGCCTATCTGATAGCGAAGTGAAAGGGCATGGACAGTGTCCAGTCCCAGCAAGCAAATCATTTGGAAGCAGTCATAGCCATAGATCAAAGATTTTTCACTCTATCCAAAGGCTATTTAAACCCACCAACCCAGCCCCTTGTTGCAGACAAAACCAGTTAGAAAATAAGAAAGACTCCTTGGGATCCAAAGATAATAAAGGAAGATAGAAGTAGAAAATGAAGAAAAGAAACAGACTGGCAGAACCTTGATTTCCATAGGCCAAGACAGCTGTTTTACATCCTAGTTTTATTTCAGATGGTTAAAGAAAAGGAACAATTTCCATCCCTTAGATCACCAAATATTATTTCAGTTAAACTATGCAGATGGCTTCTATACATTATTTGAGCCAATACAGTTTCCCCTTCCCAGCTACAGGAGATGGTACCTTGAACTATTTTGCACACAGGTTTTACCTAATTCATAAGAAAACTAAAAAGAAAGCAGCATATTCTCATGAAGCAGTTATTTTGAAATAAGATATGCACAGCAAGATATAAAATAGGAATAGCTATGATTTGATTCCCTCATTAGAAGCAGCAACAAAACCCCTGCAATGATTTTTATAACTAGTAATACACTACTTTTATGTCAACATAGTACTTTCAGAGGATAAAAATTCAATGCTATGAAGTACAATATGCAGAAAAGTAGAGGGCTCTAACTGTGCATTTAAACTGTATGATATTTGAATGAGGGAACAATTAGAAAACTGTTTAAACTGGAAACTTCTCTTTTTTTAATTAAATAAAAATTTCGTGCCTTTTCTACTGGATCCAAAGTCAAAACAAAATCATCTTAAAATACAGAGAGGAGAGCGTGAGCGAGCACCTTGATATATTCCATGCTGGTCTCCAGTGCTATCTAGAAGATTGAGCCCCTTGTGCTCCCTCCTCCCACAACACCCTTTCCCGTTATAAATTGCAGTCACAGAAACTCACAGAAAGGTTGTAACCTGTACAGTGGTGGTGAGGAGCAGAAGATTTCACATTGCTATACGTGATATTTGAGAAAGTATTTTTTAAAATGTAAGCATATAAATGAGAAGCTTTCACTTCTGGAGCTAGGAATTGACCATTTTAAAGGGTACAGTTTAGAGAATTCTAGGTTAACTTACAAATATGCTTCATCTTGGCTAGCTGCATGAAGTTTTTGATCTTTAAAATAATCGTCCAACCAATAAAACCACGCAGGCTATTGTTTGTTGGCATGATTATTTACACATATGCACAGATATGTGAACATCTAAGACAATAAACACAGCAATCATCACAGAGCTTCTGATAAAAAGAACAGTTACAGCCAAACGCCTGCAAATGGATCTATTTTTTTAATTTCCAGAACTTTGACTTTGCTAAGCATATCTTTGTAATTTTCATATTTTTGAAAGAAGTGCTGATTTTACCTCACAGCATTTTGAAGAGCCAGACATTATCTCTGTAGCCCACCTCACATTTTTCTCAAGCAAAGCAGTGTTACTGCATTCAACCGGAGGTCAAGTTGACAAAATCCTGGTACATTACAAGCTTTCATACTTTTAAAAAATCGACGTTATTAATGTAATTAATCAATTATTGTAAATAAAGACCAGCCAACACACATGAATTTGGTTACTTCTGCTGGACAAAACAGCATGCACCCACCCCAACTGCACCCAAACAAAACAAAAGGCAAGAAGTTTTACCAACAAGAAAATGCTACAAAAGCACTAGAAATGTTCTTTTCTAGTGCACGTGTCTGATTTTCCCCAATTGCCAAGTTACTGAAGGCAAACTTAGAAAACAGTATTTAGTATCCAAAGCAATCTTACAGCTAAAACAAGTCTCCATCAGTCATGATGAGAAAAGAGAAAACGCTACGTTTAATACAAGATTCAAAGCATTAGAGAAAACCTTCAGCTGCTCATTGCTCATGGTTAAACACCTGAATATGAACACATTCACATTTTGAGACTGAATAGGAAAACTAAAATAAGTTACTTAAGAGGGTAGTTGGAACCTTCCCCTTTCCCGCTGCAGAAATGAAAGCTAGGGGTGACTTAGAAACCTGTACAAATTATTTAATGACCATACCATTCAGTCTTCATGGAAAAAAGTACAAGATCTACGCAACACTCTTAACTGATGAGATGCATTAATGACATGTGTAGAAATGAAACCATCTTTTCTCCCCCAGTGCACGCTATCAACTAACTTCATAAACAGATCGGTGGATAGTAAAGCCGAGCCATGACTTTCGAGAAAAGGTACACAGTGTATACTGTTGAATGTAAACAGAATTTTATCTGCCAAACCTGTAGCAGCATTTACTGTAACTATTAACCCGGTTCTGCTGTGGAGGAACGCAACATGCATTACTGAATCATTTCTTTTCAAATCCATACATTCCCTGCAGCAGTTCAAGCTCCATCAGCAGTGCAGGAATGTATGAAAATGACAGGCAAAGGGCACTAGCTCTTTTCCCATACTGTTCTTCTATAAATGGAAGCAGAGTCCTACAAAGCACTTAAAGCTGAGAATGTTTGAAGACTGATCTCCGGGAAAAAAATATTACGATGTTAGGTTCCACGAGAAGATTAATTATTCTGTTTTCCGCCAAAACTGCTTCCCTTAAATGAAAGGACAGAGAGGAAACCAACTACTAGAAAATAACGGAACGCTAACTGGGTCTCATCTACAAAGCTGCCATGAACAAAGCATATACGTACACATACATATTTCATATGCTATTCATAAAAATACTTCTTATCCCTTTTGGGAGCACCTGTTCCTGCATTCAGTTTTCCCCCTCCTTTCTGCGAGGGGAGAGGGAGAGAAGAAGGGCAGATTTGTCAGAAATCCTTTAACGGCCTCAAGTCAATTTGATTAAACTTTGATTTGCCTTAAAAATTACACCTTGTATCAGCAGCACGTTATGGAAACTTTAAAATACACCGTTCAGAACAAAAAAAAGCTCTGAAATACGCAACGTATGCCACTTTGAAAAGCTGGTTGGGCACGCAAATGCAAGTATGCTACATCAAAACACAGTAAGAAACTTGCGTGCTTCTTGCTAAAACTCTGAGCTGTTTTCCAGTTTTCTTCTGTTGCTGTTTTTTAATGGCTGATACAAATACATAGCGTTCTCTTAAAAAAAAAAAGGGGGGGGGGGGGGAAGAAGAAGAAAAAAAAGCCTTTGCACACTTAATAGCAGCCCTTCGCTGCTCCTTCGCCATCCTTAGCGTGAAGAAAATACCGTTGCACATACCATGTATACACGCCTGGACTTAACGCCAGAGCGGGCTCCCCGCGGTACCGAGAGGGAGGGGGCAGGAGGAGCCAAGGCAAGAGCAAACCCTCTCCGCACACCGAGTCCCCTTTCCAGTATCTTTTTACAGAAGCCCTTGCTAACAAAACACTATTGCTCCAGGCAGCGGCATGCTGATGTTGGCACTGCTTAAACCAAACAAACACGATGTTTAACAGTCAAATAAAATGTCCCGCAGCCTCCCTAATGAATTTGTCAAGGACCATCAGATCACCCCCGCCCCTGCCTCATTAACTCAAGTATGATGAGACGGATTATAACGAGAGAATACAGATCAATCGGTCTGAAGACTTCAAGTGGCTTTTAGCCCTGAGAGTTTCCCTCTCCGCGGCACACACACGCACACGGTCTTTTTAATGGAATACAGTATCTCCTGCTGCTGGAGGGGCTGCCACTTCGTTTTATACACCATCAAGGAGCTGCTGATGGACTTCTACGCTAACATACATAAAAGCAGAGGTGACAAGGGCTCTTCAATTATAGCCTCCTCGGATCCTGTTCCCCCTTCAATTATTCATCCCGGCGAGAGCAAATTCCGCCACAGACGAAGCTGGTCTTAATGCACCGCGGCCACAAACGCCCAGACACAGGAGAGAAGGGTTTCACGTGCATTATTTGCTGGAAGTGTTTAAGTTTATTGCTCAAATGATGTTTCTAATTAGCGCTGGGGCAATAAATTAAAGTCGGCTTTTGTTTAGCTGATTTATTATTTACTAGAGCTTCAACCTCAGACAGGAAAATTGGTAATGAATTGTTCTAAATCTGAACGCTAGTAACGCTTCATCATTAGTCACCTTACCGGGCGGGGGGGTGGGATGGGAGGGGAATCGTCCCCTCCTTCTGCTTTTACCCTGAAAACAGCAAACCGCGTCCCCCCACCCTTGCCCGGGCCGCCTGACGGCTCCGGCATCTCCTCCGCGCCCCGGCCGCGGCAAACTCCCGGGCTGCCCGCTCTCTGCTGGAAGCGAAACCCCGCGGAGCCGTCCCCGGCCGCCACTGCTCGGAGGGTCGACGTGCGGAACCCCTGGCCGGACCGGGGAGAAGTGCCAGCCGGGCTGCGGAGAGGCAGACCGGCTGCGAGCGCGCCCCGGTCCGCGCCGGTGGGGGCGTGTGAACCGGGGGCCCCTAGCTCTGACTAACTCTTCCGCTTGCCGGAGGGCGTCCGGAGACGAGGCGCAGGACCCTCGCAGCTCCGCCCGGCCAGCCGAGCCCCGAAGAGACGCGGGGGCCGAGCACAGCGATGCCCGCCCGGTGCTGGCGCCCGGCCCGGCGGCACGGAAGGGGCCTCTGACCGCCTCGAGCGGGTCCGGCCGCGGGTCCGGCCCCGGCCCCGGCCCCGGCCCCAGGGAGGGGGCAGGTCCGCGGGCACCTACCGGTGCCCCGGGGCGCAGATCCCCGCTCCAGCCCGCGCATCCCCGGGACGCCTAGAGACCGCGAGAGCAGCGGCGCCGGCGCCTTTGCCAGCCAGCGACTCTCCCCTCGTCGCAGCTTTGCCCCCTCTCCCGCACCGTGCTGAAGCCGCTCTCCTCGGAGCCTTCCCTGGGCTCGCCTGCCCCTCCCGACGGGGCCGGAGCCGGGCCCGCGCCCGGGCCCGGGCCCGGCCGGGACACCTGACACCGCCGCCCGCCCGGCCCCCGCCGAGCACCCGGGCACGGCGGCCCGCCGAGCGTCGGGCAGGCGCGACAGCCCCCACCCCACCCCCGGGCGCAGACTGCCCCGGCGGCACCGGGGGAAACAACGAGGCGATCCTCTCCTCGGGGAGAACGGAGCCCCACCGGCGCCGGGCACGTCCGTACTTACTTCTTCCAGCGCGCAGCGGTGCGGTCGGCACAAGACATGTTTCTAATTTAAGTGCACACGGAAAACAGACGGCGAGATTTTCTTTATTAAAATCAGCCAGCTGCAGCGAAAGGAGGAAAAAACAAGAAACCGAGCCCGACCGCTGCCAGCTGGTTGAACCCAGGCTCCGCAAGGAGGAGCGCATCGCGTGTAAACGGGCCCCGGCCGCGGCGGCCACGGCCGGGCTGCGAGAGTCGCCTCCGCCCAGCGGGGCCCCGCGCCGGGCTCGGCCACGCCGCCCGCTCGGTGCTCCGCAGCCCCGGCGCGCTCGGCGCGGCCGGCGGTGCCCGCTGCGGGGCCCAGGGGAGGGCGAAGCCGCTGCGGAAACACGCAGCCCTGGGCCCGAGCACGGAAGATGTGGAAACCGTCGCCCCGCCAGCCTAAGTTTCCGCAGGAGAAGCACTTCTGGCTGTTCCGCAGCAGGTACTGCCCGGGGGGCTACGGCAGTGCGAGCGAGCTGCTCTTTCCGAACTGGCATCACGTAGCCGCAGCTTTATGTCCAAATCATTCAATATTCTTATTAATGCAAACTTGCATAAAATATCGTTTCCTTTCGAATAACTCAATCCTACGCTTTAGGAGGATGAGCAGAACTTTATGGCACGAGATTTATCTAAATTAACGGGACTACGGCACTGACTGAGGGCAGTAAAACAAGGTGTGCGATTCTGCCCCGGTGACGGTCTCACTTTCACTGCTGCAGCCCGGCATTAGCGAAAGGAGATTTATGCCTGCGGTGAAGCACCGGCACGCCTCTCCCCCCCCTTTCCCTTCACACACCGGCGCTGCCGCTGAGCTCTCCTCGCAGCGAGCGGAGGGGAGCAGCGAGCTCCCTTCACCCAGCCGCCACGGGTGAAGTTGCAGCTTTTTCCCACCCCGCGCCGGGTCGCAGGACGTTCACAGCCCCGTGTGTCTATCCGTCCCCCCCGTCGTGCCGCCCCCCCCCCTCCCCGTCTTTAAGGCCGGTCAGCCCCAGCACGAAGTGGACGGGGCGCCCCTGCCCCGCCGCCGCCGCCGCCGCCGGGGAGGAGGCGGGAGTGAGCGCGCGGGCGCGTCTGCGCGCCCCCGCGCCGGCCGTGCCCGCCGCGATTGGCCGCGCCGCTGACAGCTCGGCGGCGATTGTAGGAGGCGGGGCTCCGCCCCCCGCCCGGGCCCCGGCCCCATTCATAAACTACAGGGCCCGCCGGCACCGCCGGAGAGAGACGGGCACACGGCGGCGGAGGAGGAGGAGGAGGAGGAGAGGCGCAGAAAGTGAGAGCCTCGGCGCGCACTTCCAGGGGTGGGGAGGGGGAGGAGAAGCTATCCTGGGCACAGCAGCTACGCCCTCCTCCCGCTCAGGATAAAACACAGTCTGTGCAAAGAAAAAAAAAAAAAAACAAACAACAAAAACCAACCTATATATATCTATCTATCTCAAAACAATCTATATAGAGCTGCAGGACAGGAATGAGAGATCACAGACCAAGTGCACACGTCTGCGCGTAAAGATAGAGAAAGCCACAGAGCCGGGTTCAGACAACGCCTCCAGCAGGAAAAGGGAAATCAACAACACCCCTGACAGTCTGAGCGAGCGGCAGCCAAACTCATGCACATCTCTGGCGGTGCCACGGACTGAAAAAGAGAGAGAGAGAGGCGAGGCAGACAGACAGACAGAGTTCACTCTTCCGCTCTGGGCATTGCTCGCATTCTTCTCCTCCTCTCGTATCGTGTGCGGTTTTAAACTTCGCCGCCGACCGGCTTTTCTGCGCGGACCTTCTGCGAGTCCTGGGGAAGTTTGTTTGGGTTTTTTTTTTTTTCATGAACTATTGAAAAAGCATTTTTGTCGCTGCGCGGGGGGGGGCGGTGGGCGCCTGAGCGCAGAGGCAGCGCAGACCTCCCTGCCCCCACCGCCACCCAAAACTTTGCGCTCCGGGAGCCCGCGGGGGCTGCCCGCCGCTCCGGCTCCGGCTCCGGCTCCGGCACCGGCATCGCCGCCGCCGCCCAGCCCGCACCGTCCCGCTCGCCTGCGGCTCGCACTCCGCCTCCTCCTCCTCCTCCTCCTCCTCGCCGGGGCAGCGCTGGGCTTCGCTCCTTTGTGCTTCGTCGTCGTCCCCGATTTTTTGAATTGCTCTCGCTGGCGCGCCGCTGCCGCCTTCTTCGCGGAGGGGGTGGGGGTCTGCGATTCGGCTGGTGCCCTCCGCAAAGCTGCAGCCACCGCTAAAGCATTGGATCCCTCAACGTACTGCGAGAGCCCGGTGTACAGCCCGGACCTGTGCCCCAACATGATCGCCGCGCAGGCCAAGCTGGTCTACCAGCTCAACAAATACTACACGGAGCGCTGCCAGGCCCGCAAGGCGGCCATCGCCAAGACCATCCGGGAGGTGTGCAAGGTCGTGTCGGACGTGCTGAAGGAGGTGGAGGTGCAGGAGCCGCGCTTCATCAGCTCCCTGAGCGAGATCGACGCCCGCTACGAGGGGCTGGAGGTGATCTCGCCCACCGAGTTCGAGGTGGTGCTCTACCTCAACCAGATGGGCGTCTTCAACTTCGTGGACGACGGCTCCCTGCCGGGCTGCGCCGTGCTCAAGCTGAGCGACGGCCGCAAGCGCAGCATGTCCCTCTGGGTGGAGTTCATCACCGCCTCGGGCTACCTGTCCGCCCGCAAGATCCGCTCCCGCTTCCAGACGCTGGTGGCCCAGGCCGTGGACAAGTGCAGCTACCGGGACGTGGTGAAGATGATCGCGGACACCAGCGAGGTGAAGCTCCGCATCCGGGAGCGGTACGTGGTGCAGATCACGCCCGCCTTCAAGTGCACCGGGATCTGGCCCCGCAGCGCGGCGCAGTGGCCCATGCCCCACATCCCCTGGCCCGGCCCCAACCGGGTGGCGGAGGTGAAGGCGGAGGGCTTCAACCTGCTCTCCAAGGAGTGCTACTCGCTGACGGGCAAGCAGAGCTCGGCCGAGAGCGACGCCTGGGTGCTGCAGTTCGGCGAGGCCGAGAACCGGCTGCTGATGGGCGGCTGCAGGAACAAGTGCCTCTCGGTGCTGAAGACGCTGCGCGACCGGCACCTGGAGCTGCCCGGCCAGCCCCTCAACAACTACCACATGAAGACGCTGCTGCTGTACGAGTGCGAGAAGCACCCGCGGGAGACCGACTGGGACGAGGCGTGCCTGGGCGACCGGCTCAACGGCATCCTGCTGCAGCTCATCTCCTGCCTGCAGTGCCGGCGCTGCCCCCACTACTTCCTGCCCAACCTAGACCTCTTTCAGGGCAAACCCCACTCGGCCCTGGAAAGCGCTGCCAAACAGACCTGGAGGCTAGCCAGGGAAATCCTCACCAATCCCAAAAGCCTCGACAAGCTATAGGGCTGGCACCCCCGCGCGCAAAACGCGCCCTCCGCGAACGACAACAGCGCCTAAAAACTTTTTATTTAACGCGAACGCCGACGGGAAGAGGCGGCGAGAGAAACGCGCCCCCGCCACCCCCCACCCACCTGCAGCTCGGCCTTTAAAAACTTGCCGACGGTTTTCCCGGCATGAACTCTCCGCCGGGCACGGAAGAAGGGAAGAGCCTCTCCTCCTGCCCTCCCTCCAATGTGAATTTTTAAAAAGTCACAAAAAGCAGCGATCGGACTTTTGCAACTTCAAAACGAAACCCAAAAGGTACATTTTCCAATCCATGTATAGTCCTTTTCTTATTCTCTCTCGTTTGCCTGAATGTTGTCACCAAGTGAAAAATTATTTAACTATATGTACAAATCTCCCTTTAAAAAAGTTTTACTGATGTTAAATGTATTTCGGTGCCAAGGTCAGACTATGTGCCCCACGACTGACTTGTTGCAAATAGTAATAAAAATATTACTTTAACTTTACGCTGACTTCTCGTGAATGGTTCTTAAACGCAGGCAAGTAGATGCTTTCGGAACCTCCGAAGTAAAATTTTTTAAAGAAACGGAAACACGAGACGGAAAGATAGTCGAAACGCGACACCTAGCCGAAGCCTTAGCTTGGCATATTCACTGACGTTTTCTAAACTTCCCTCTAGTTTCGAGAAAAACAGTGCACCTAAGGAAAAAAAAAATAAAAAAATCTGATCTATTCTGTAGTTCAGCGTGTGACAACATCTGCTATATTTCTGTGACTTCGAGCTTCCCCTCCGAGTCTTGGGAATAGACGGAGCGTCGCACAGTAGCTCGCCAGAATTTAGACAGAATTAGAGCATGCCGTTTCCTGCCCTACGGTGGTCACCTTTATTTTTTCCCTTATAGCTCGCTTTCCTTTCTTCCCGGTGAATCTCGAGCGCTTGTATTCTGTTATTTTGTTTTAAAAATTCATCGCTGTTTGCTTTCGCTTCCCAGAGCGAACGCGCTATGCGTTTGACTTTGACACGGAGGCAGTATAGATCTACCCTGAATAATTCATGCACTTTAGAGCAACGGGTCGATATTTTTTTTAAACAAACATTTGTTTTCCCCGGGTTTTTAAGTACAGCATAAAACCGCACCGCAGCGTAGCCAGACGAGCAGATAAGCGGCAACCCGTAGGGAAAGCAGCCGGTCCCGCACGAACGGGCGGTCGCTCCCTGGGCGGCACCGCCGCCCTCCTTCCCCGGCCGAGCCCCCCCCCCCCCCCCCCCCCCCGCCCAAAGCGAAGCTCTACCCCATTCCCTGTATTTCGTGCTGTAGCGATTTCGCTTTAAGTTTGCTCAGGACGACTTAGAAATATTTGCCGGATTGTTAGCGGGAACGCGTTTCTGAGCTCTAAAACCCGTTAGCGTTAGCTGCTCGAGTCGCCCGAAAGATTTCAAAGCCGGCTCGGAGCATTTCGAGCAAGTTTTCGTGTCCTTTCGGGGCGGTGGGGGTGGGGGCGGTGGGAAAAATGTAAGTTCTTGCCCCAAAGGACTACTTCCGTTTCTTTGCGGACGGATCCGGAAAGAAATAGCCATTCAAATGTGAGTTGCTTTTGTCTTTTGAGTTAAGGACGAAATTAACAAGTCCGCCCGCAGCCTGGGAAATGAACTTCCAGCGAAGCCGCCGCGGCGGCGGCGCAGGGGCGACCCTCCCCAGCGGCCGGCGGGCACCCCCGGCCCCGGCCCCCGCCGGAGAAAGCAGGGCTGCTTTCTCCTGAGCCTCTTCAACCCCGGGCATTAAAAGCCCCGGGTGCGTTTCACAAGTTTCTCGGAGAGTCGTCAGAGCGCTTTCCCCCAGCGCTGATCCTGGCTCACCTGGCAAAATGGGGTGAGCCCGCGGGGCTATTCCCTTTCCTTCTGAAAACAGCCCGGGGTACGAGTATAAACTCTGATCTTATCGCTGCTGATGCTATCTCTACGGCAGGTTTTTCTTCAGGAACTTGTCACAATGTTTTCTTTTCAGTAGTTCAGACAAATATACAAGGGACTTAAATTTATCAAACGGTGAAGCCTCATTAATTAAACAGGCCTTCTGAACTACAGCGGATTAGGATTTTTTTTTTTTTTTTTTCCCCCGAGGGGCATTTTCTACAGCAGCTCTAGGCACCGATATCAAGGTACAGTAACTTCAGCAGAGGGTGGGGCAGGGAGGCGTTAATGCTTGAAAGCAAGCTACGTTGTAACCTTGTTTTTTAAAATAAAAATATTCAGATTTGATTTTTAGCCCCCCCCGCCGAGACATTACAAAAAGTCTTTTTTCTCTTAAAATCTCCAGCTAAAGTAGCATCACAAGTAGAATATAAGAGGTGAAGCCTGTATTTCATGTAACCAACTCCTCCTTTTATAGGAACCCAAATAAAATCTCTCAGATAATCAAACCAGAATGCCTACTGACAGTTAAGAAAACAACCACTACCAAATACTTGAAAACAAGAGAAAAGAAAGCAAGCTGAATATATGTTCCATGTCAATGTCCCCATAAAACACGTAGCAGGAATGGTAAGAATTAGTAACCGTACTCAAACGCCCTATGTGCTAAACATGGAAACCAAAAATGCAGAGTAATGCAGATCGGTAGAGTTTTCTCATGCTAATGCAATACAAAGCAGAACATTTCAGATGGAAAATGCAATATAGTAACACACCAAACTGTCTTTACGTTTTATGTTTATGTCCTTTTTACCATTAAATGTTTAAAAAACCCCAACACTCTGGAAGGAGTAAGCATATCAACATTTTAAGAGCTATCTCATGCTTGAAATAATTTCAAAAATATTGCAAAAATACTTCAGGACCAAAAGAAAAGTTAAATCTCATTTATGGTATCACATAAAAATCACAATCCTAGTTAATTACGTGTATTAAACTCTAGTTCTAAGAATTTGAGAGCATTGTTTTTCAAAATAAATTTATTCCTTGATAGGATTTGATAATCCCAGCTTTCAGACCCACTGATGCCATTTTAAATACAGACAAGAGCAATTTACTCAATAGGAACAAAGAACTGAACGGGCGCTTAACACACAAGGTATTCTCTACAGAGAAGCAGAAAACCCCTACTTCTTCCAGTGACTTTTCTTCCCCTTCACAAGGAAATTATTACCTTGTTTAATATTTAAAAAAACCAAGAGCCACCACTGTGCTTAAATTGGGATGTGAGATTATTTACCAATCATGTCATACTTTTGAAATGTTGCTGTAATGCTGTAGAAAACATTCAAGTGCAACTTTATTAAGCTAATCGCCCAATATACTGCCTTTGAAATAGGAATTTTACTGAACGTTACTTATTTTAAACAATGGATTAGTAATCAAGTAACTGGGAAGCAAATAAAGTTTGTGGAAATTAGCAAGTAGGTTCAGAAACCTATTTTAAGAGGGCAATTACGTTTTCTGCTTAGGCACAATAAATAATAACAGGCCCTGTAAAATCTGTTATAGAATAATACAATACAGAAGCACTGAAAACTTACAAGTATAGGAAGTTTAGCGCTATGTTACACTGGCATTATATAAAATTAGGAAAGTAAAACAACGCATTTGGGCTAAAAGCCTCGTTGAACTTTCCAGTATTCACACAGGCCTGTGATTCAAGATGTCTTTATTTAAGATGCCTCCCTGGAGCTTTATTCACAGCAAGCTAATTAACATTCAAGTAGGGTCGAATTGTGGGAGGGGGTAGAAAAAGGAGAAGGAAAGGAGGTGGTGTCACCTACATGAAGTTCAATAACATATATGGTCAGTCGCAAACTTATTAAAGCAGGAACGCTGCAGACCAATAGGGGTAAAGGAAGTCGAATGAAGAATTAAAGGTCTTGGGTAATTTGTCATCATCTCTCAGAGCTCAGGGTCAATGATCTCTTACCTTCGGGTCGATTTTCTTAAAACTGGGATCTTCTTCATCCACCTCAAAGTAGAGCTCAGAAAGAGTGATGGAAAGAGTGCCTTTCACTACTACTGAGGGTGCCACAAGCTGAGCTGGTGTGCTTAGGGCAACTGGACCTGCCAAAGAGTGAAAACACCAACAATAGTCAAAACAGAAAAGAGGATGAGTGCAAATTATTTGCTTTTCAAGCCTAGAAGATTAAAATAAATAAAGCAAAGAGCGTAGCTCTTCCTTAAAAAGCAAAACTCTTTTTATCCCGGAAAAGAACATATGTAATAGATTTACAGTGTCTCTGTGCTGCTGAACATTGAAGCAGCTACAATTGCAAACTGATGCATACATTATACGTGCCAGAGCTGGCTTTAGCATGGCAGTATATAGCTTTTACCCAGACGCATTTTCTTTTCGAGAAACTTTGAGAGTTACATACCTTCTGTTATATGCAATATAGAGAGTGCACACATGAACACTTAAAATCTTACTGTCAGATGTGTTCTTTAGGTACTGGAGAGTTTCGATAGCTTTCCACAAAGCTGAACATAGCAGTCAAGGCTCAAAGTTGTCTAACTGTAAAGTGTTCCCTCATGGATGCTAGAAATCTATTGTTTAGGCTCTATAACATTGTGTAACCTTAAGGAAAACGTTTTAAAGATGCTTTTGATTCCACGTTAAATATTGTTCAAGGATTCCATACAGTGTCAGTGTAGCTCAGGGACTGTGGGAGTAAACAGCCGGAGGGTTGGTTTCCAACTGAATGAATTTTTATTGGAATAATCACATCTCCACAGGGCTTATCACAGGGACAAATCAGACTAC
Organism: Astur gentilis; assembly: GCF_929443795.1. NCBI lineage: Eukaryota > Metazoa > Chordata > Aves > Accipitriformes > Accipitridae > Astur > Astur gentilis. The sequence continues at coordinate 24,276,107 of NC_064891.1, forward strand.
TACTGAAAACAATAGGTTCAGCATAGATCTGACACTGCAGAACCTATTATATAAACTAACACATACAGAAAGAAAACAGGTTAGGTTTGTCATCCAGCTGATTAAGAGGTAAGGAAATGAAGTTACTTGGCTGCAGTATTATCTGACTTTTGTAAAACAGTTGGAAGATAGGAAAGTGACATAGACAATTTTGTTTTAATAAAGCATCTATAAATGAGGTACACACGTTCAGGTAATCAACGTGAGAATAACTGACAAAAAATTCAGATGAATTGTCATTTCCATCGATTGTTAGGAGGGTGATGGTCCTTAATCTCGCATCAATCTCAATGTGTGCCACTAGGACAAAAGAAGAGATGCTCTGCTGAGATCAGAGCAGCTTTGCCCTCTATTCCCAACGTACAAATACATTGTGTTTACAGATGGGCATGAGATAGCTGCGGAACTGCCATGATTTCCCAAAGCTCACCCCCACAAATGGATGAAATAAGCAGCTATGTGTTCTTTTGCTGTCTCCCTTTGCCCTCTGTACATTAGCATGTAATCCAGAGGAGAAATAACATTTTTTCAATCACTCGCAGACATTCAATTACAGGGCAAGCAGACAGCTGCAGAAGCTGGGGCAGTCCAGGTCCTGTAGAAGACCCCTGACAATTTCCACTTCATTTCTAACCCACACCACTTTATTAGTGAGGATTACTTCTTAATCCTATTGCCATTGTCAAGATTATATAATTAAACTCCCCTTTCACCTCTATTACAGTATGAATGTATTACTCGAACCAATGAATGAATAATAAAGAGAAGGAAACACGGAGAAGGCTGTTGAGAAGGAAGCTCATAGTAGAAAGTGAAAAAAAAGATTCACATACAGAAAATGCCATGCCATTATTCTCCCGTTACTTTATTTTACTTTGCTCTTCCTACGCTGGTTTTCTTTTTTTCATTATGCTGCATTTTTCACTTTGCTTTAAAAAAAACTAGATTGGAATGCAGTTCAGGGATAAGCAAACTGCCAATAAATAATCACTTCCAGTAATTTCACTGAATTATTTTATGTATTATATGTATCAATGTAAGATTATACTACTAGCTTCCCAGGGAACCGGAATCATCCAAGAAATGACATTTTTCCCTAAAGTAAATGTACATGGGATACCAGCTGAGAAAGCTGAAGAACGCAGAGAAGTTTGCATTTTCCCTGTAAAACCCACGTTCCTCACATAACAATGGAGATGCTTTATAACTCCCAGTCCCTGAACCAAGGAGGTTACTCTGGTTTTACATTTTGAACTGTACAGAAACGGACCCACTCCACTCAGGTTGAAACATCAGCAAAGGTTACATGTGACTGAGTAAAAATAATTAAGTCCAAAGATCTGAAGTACTATTTCTTCTTCAGAAAAAAAAGAAGTAAGGTCTAGTAAGACTGTGGTCCGTGGAGAAGGGACTTCAATGGGGGACTGACAAGGGTTTTAAAGGAGTTAAATCCAGTGAGTGTACAGATCCTTCAAACCCAAGTAAATACCCAATACGTACAATTTTATAAACTCAGGAGAAAAATAAAGTTCTCCGAAGCCTTTAGTTAGAGACAACTTGCCTAATTGTCTACTAGGTCTAATGATTTGAGGAGTGGAATGAGGTCAAAAACAAAGGCAGCCCTTTTCAAGGTAGAGCTACTTTCTCTGAGGAAGGTGTCCTGGAATAGAGACAGCTACTGCAGAAGCAAGAAGATTATAAAAGCCAGAGAAAGAAAATGCACAACTCTCCTCAAGTAAACCCTTGGCATCTGAGGTGCACAGAAAATTATCTTAATGACCCAGGAAGGAACAATTTATCGGTGTGCATCCCAAAACACAATTCACTGCAGAGCAGGGAAGATCAGAACTTAATTACTAAAGAAGCTGAGGAGAAAATTAGATAGCTGAAGTTACCCGTTAAGTTCTCCACTTCTCTTTCCTCCATGAATGACATGATATCGTCGTCGCCTTCCAAGAGAATCTCACTTTCTGAGTTCTGATTTCCTAAAACTTGACTCTTGATGGACTGCTTTCCTTTAACAAGTATATCCTCATCAGGAGCTGAAATGAAAGAGACACAGCACTGTCTGTCAGGTCTCAGAGGCAACAGTGACAAAGGAGTGTAATTTTTTTATTTTTATTTTTATTTTTTAATTAAAGTTCAGGAAGAAAACCGTTCAGGACTAGCTGTGGGAAGTACCTGTCTTAATCCTATGATGTTAGGACACATCTAGTTTTAATCCTATTAAGCCTGCTCAAAATTATCCAGAGCACACTGCAGCGTTTTAACTCCACTTCAAGTGTTTATGACCGAGGGGGAAAGGATTCAACAGCCTCTCTTCCCCCGCAGCCTTCCTTCGGAAGTTGAGCTCTCCTGCTGGAGACAGGTCCCGATGGCCTGGCGCGTTAACCTGACTCTCGAACCCAGGGTTCGAGCGTCGGTTTTGCTCTGGCGGCAGCGGGCAGAGGCAAGGGACCACCGCCGGGCCGAAACCGAGCAACGCCCCGGAGAGACAGCGCGGAGGACGCCCGGGCGGGCCAGCGGTGGCGGGACGGTGCCCGGCGGGCCGGGAGCTGAAGGAGCCGCCCGGGGCCCACGCTCGCCCCGCTACCGCGCCGGGACGGCGGCGGGGGGAAGCGCAACAGGCCGGCGGCGGCCGGCCTCGGCCCGGCAAACCCGCAGCAGCTGGGGAAACGGGGCGGGAGAGGCAGGCGGGGAGGGAGGCAGGGGGCCGGCCCCGGGGGGCGGGGGGGGGGGGGGGGCGTCTCGCCCACACGGCGGCACAAGTGAGGTACGCCGCGCCGGGCCGCGGCTGGGCTCCGCTCCCGCACAGCCCCGGGCCGGCAGGCGGGGGCTTCCGCGGCGCAGGACAGCGGGAGGCGAGGGGAAAAATCCCCTGGGGGGGGGGCGGGCTGCGCTCCCCGGGAGCGGGGAAGGCGAAGGGGCGGCCTCCCGGCCCCGCCGGAGCGGCAGCCCCGGATTCCCGGCGCTCCCGCGTCAGCGACGGAGCCGGCCGGGAACGACGCGCGTGGGGTTCGTGAGGCAGAAGAGCGCGCGCCGCGCCTCACAAGCCTGGGCGACAAAGGCGGGGGGGCCGGGGGGAATCAGGCACCCGGTGAGGGTCGGAGGCAGAGAAAAGCGTGCACCTGCTTCTGAGAGGGGCGGCCAAACGGGACCCGGTCCTCGCAGGGGACGTGGCTACGCTCACGTCGGAATTTTCGGAATGGGAGAGAAGGGAAACAAAAAAAAAAGCTCGTTTAAGCGGGAGCGCCCGTTTCACGCTCCACACGGTAACGGGGCAGGGGGGAGCGTTGCCGCTGCCGCGCCTGAGCAGGGCCTTCCCCCCCCCCACGGCCGGCCGGGGGCGCGGGGGGTGCTCCCCACCTCGACTCGGCACCGCTAGGCCGAAATCTTTTTTATTTAAATTACAAACTCAAAGCAGCAGCGGGGAGGGGGGGGGGGGGGGGGGGGGGGGCGGGAAGAGGCGATCGCTCACTCTACACGTAAGTTACCACTTGCTGTGGTAAAAGCCAAAACCCAGCAGTGTAGGTGTTGTTTGGGGATATTTTAATTTTTTTAAGCTGAAAATAAAAATGCTATTTCCTTAAAAATAGACTGAGAATGCCCGTGGCCCAGCCGTCTTTGAAAAACATTCACCAAACATCAGGACCAACTAACTTCAACGCGTTACTCGCTGCTTTCTCTGACTGCTGCCGTACTTCAAGTTCCGCTGGCTTACTTTAAAAATATGTTAATCTGCAAACATTTACAGAAGGCGGCCATTCCCCAGTGGCAATATATAAAGTTTAAATTGTTTAAGTAAATATATGCACAGAAATTGCAAATAATAAACTTTTCAATTATGTGAAAACTAAGAAAGAAACACAAACAAACAAACAAGCAAGCCCAAACCACCGAATACCCTGGGTTTGGTTTAGGCCTTGAGCTTAAAAAACCCAAACAACAAAAATACGCCCCCAAAAAAACAAAACCAAACCAACCAAACAAAAAACACAAAGAAAAGGAAATTTAGCTTGCCATAGAAAATAAAATGCAATTTATGCATGATCCTTTCTCCCCAACCAATAACTGCCACTTGTAACTAAGCCTTTAAAAAATAAATTACTGTAAAGCTTTAACTGCATTGTAAAATCACAAATTTTACTTTCTTCTAAAATGTGCTCATGTAAATAATGATAACTCAGATTCTGGAGTTGTTCAATGTGAGTTGAAAACCTTGTCATGGAAAATATGCAGCTGATATTTAGAAAGGTTTTCCTGTAATTAACTCCCCCTTGAGGATTTTAAGTTAGCAGCAGTAAAATTACCAACAGTATACTAATATACACCACATGCACTGTTACTCAGTGGCCTACCAGCATTCTCTTGAAGATCAAAAAAAGTAAAAGAGAACAAAACCATCCCAGGGATAAAGTCAAGGATAATAAATTTTTTTTTTTTTTTTTTTTTTTTGGTAATACAGGCAAACTGTATGTGTTGTTTCAAAAACCCCATCTGCATTATACATACCTGCCATTTTTGCTTCCTCTACTACAATCTATTTGTGTTATACTGAAAATGCTATCTCAAACTAGCCTTCTACCTATTCTTAAGACTGAATTGAGAGCCAAGATCAAAGCTTAATACTTTTAACAGTTAGCACAACTTGTCCAAAATATTAGTGTGTCCTTCAGTCTTTCTTCTCATCTACCATCAAGAAAAAATAAAATCAGTACAGCAACTTCCATGCCAAAGATGGCTGGATAACAGAAATAGACACCGCCTACCTCATCTTTGTCACTCACGCAGATTTTCTTTCTTTCCCCAACTAATGATATTATACTCATTCAAAAACATACATCTTATGTAACTGCCTTTTTCAAGAAAAGATTTTAGACCATAAGTTATTTTCGTCCATTTTTTGTAAATTTTTGTCATCTCTTTGCATATGATGTTAGTTACCCCCATTTCCTGACAAGCATGAAACGTGTGTACACACAGGCAGAGGAGGATGCAGAGCCTGCCTACGCATCTGCAGATACTAGCTACTGGAAGGCAATAAGACATCACACACTGAACTAGAATCTGCTGCTTCTCTACTGACTTGAATAAAGCACTACACCTGCAACCAACACACACACACTCACATGAGTATCTGTATAGAGCTGAATATATTCCAGGTGGATTCACCTATTTTTCTGTATATAAACGCACTTATAGAAGTGGGCCACGGTCTAGTTCTCTTTCTATATTTACTGATTAGAGATACGTAGGATGGAACATGACATCGTGTGACATATTCAGTTCCCATGTATGCGCATGGGTATATTACACTGGATTTCATATTTCAGGTCCCAAACCCTGCTCTGTCATCTGCTAACCCAAACTGCTCTCTGCCAGGCCTGCCTATTCGTGGTGTGACTGGAGCTTCTGGCTCCAATCCTGCAGATTTAAGTACACATTCACACACACCTTCTCAAGATCAAGACCTCAAAGCGTGGCACAGGACATAACAGCCTGCTGGCAGAGTATTTATCTAAGCACAGCAATTTCATTATTATAATTCTTCAGTGTAATTCCATGCAATCCTTCCCAAACTGCTCTGTAAGACCCAGTTTCTTCAAGTAGCTTTTTGCAAACAGATCTCTGCATCTGCAGAGAGTCTTATTTATTCCAGTTAAATCTCTGCAAAACTTGGGTGTAAAAATAATAATTTAGTTTACATTGCTGAACAAGCTTAAGGCATTCATAGAACGACAGATAATTTTAAAATGTTTGTCTACAACTTAACCTTACATGCGAAATACAATTTTTAAAAGCCATTTGAAAAATAAAGTATCAGAAAGCATGATACAGAAGACACTTATTATTACTTTTTTTTTTTTTTTTTTTTAACGTCTGGTAAATATATGGGGAAAAGCAATTCAGGGAAAAGATGTGTTAAAAAACCCTTACTATCTATTTTTTAAAAAAGGGCTCCCAGAAGCCTCCTCTAGTCTTCCTATTTGTTTAAAAAGATAACAATAGAAAACACAACCACTTTCACATCAGATTTTTAAAATATTATTTTTAAGACTTCTTTTTCATCGCCAGAGTTGAGGCAAAGAAAACCGACCAGTAGATTGCAATACTGTAGGTGACCAGCTGCTAGTCCTTTGCAGTCACAAAGCTCTGAACTCCACCTATTGCCTTGATGGAAATGCTACAGACTGTTTCAATCACCCTCTCCCCAAGTTTTTAACAAATGTCAATTAAAAAAACCCAAATCACTTGTTAAAAAGCTTGACAAGGTATTTTCTAGTAGCTAAAGATTCTCTCACAAAATATTGCATTTGGGGATCAATCTAAAAATACCACCAGGTTTAAAGTACTCAGTTTTTGCACTTTCACACCTGTATAAGTATTTGGGTTTCATATCTAAACAATGGGTGAAAGGGAGAACAGAAAAGAGTTAACTCTTTCCATCCCAAACTTTTTCTACCTTCACCTCTTTTTCCTTCCCCCACTATACACTACTAGACCGACTTTTATAAATAGCCATTTTTGAAGGACTTCCCCCTCCGCCCCCTTTGAAAAATTACCTAAACCCTTTTTTTCCCAAGCAAGTTAATGTGAACTAGGGAATGGCAATTAAATTGTCAGCATTAAAAAATTTGTTTTTAACTAGAAGGTAGCCAGAAGTATAGTCATGGGGCTGGTATTGATTGTCTGAACAGAGAACATTAGTCTTCAGGTATTTATTCTGCCACCTCTGCACCAGAGGTTCTCCTTCAAATCAAATCAATCCCTGGAAAAGATTGGTTCTTGCTACTAAGACACATAACTAGGCTGCAACAGAGCTGATTGTTGTTGTTGTTGTTCTCCTAGGTTTTACTGAACAATATCTAGGCTTCCGATTGTTTCTGAGTAATTTTCACAGTTGCAAACTGTGAGCTTTCCTAGACTGTGAGCTTTCTGGGGTGGAAAATCTATCTGGTTTTATTTGAAAGACACCGAGCAGTTGATAATGTGTATCTACTAAGGAAAAGTGTGCTAAAATCCATGCTTTCAAGCATGGTTACTGCAATAGTACTTTTCCATTATTTATGCATAATTTTCCCCTGTCTCCCTTTTGGCAAAATCCCTTATGCCCAATTTCAGGTTTTGGTTTTGCTCTGTTTTGTTTTGACAAAAGCTTAAATAGGCAGTAGGGAACCTTTTATTCATTATTTAAAAATGCTTTGGCTTCAGAGACATGTAAAATTAATTGAAATAGAATAATTAATGATAAATTATTGATAAGAAATCATAAAATACCAGGGCAAATGTTCTGCAAATTCTAAGGATATCTACATCATGAAAACAGGGTCTGAAAGTCTGGCTCCAAAAATCTGAAAATAATGGAATTTTCTAACCTGAAATTGGTTAATATTAAGAGTTTATAGATCAAGTGACCACTCCAGTTGACCTTTCTGACAACCGTACCTTCTGAGATTTAAAAAAACAAACCAAAACAATGAAAAAACCCCACCACCACACCAAAAAAAACCCAACCCCAAAACAAAACCATAAAAACACCCAACAACCTTTGTATTCCTATACATTATATACAGTTTTCAGTTGAACTTGAATTTGTACTTTGGTCATCTGTCTTACAACTTGCCAGTGGAAGGTCTGGGAACAAGACAGTCGCATACGTACGCACACTCAGTTACACCGATACTAGTTACATATATATTTTCAAAAATCACATTAAATAATTACTTAAGGTAAACTAGAATATTCACTGGATAAAGAAACAGAATGACAACAGATAACAAATGCAGTATGCAATTAAATTCAGAATAAAACACCACCAAGAAATTAGATATAATAGGAGCCTGATAAGGATGTCAAATTCTGAACAGAAAGGTGAACAGAAAACAATTAGCTCTATTTAAATTACCAGGGTTAGCTACCAGCTTTACCTATTAGCTACCTATGAAATACGGCTACTTTTATTCACTCTTCTTTTGTATTGACAAAAATTGTACTCCTGTCAATTACAAACTAAGCATGAGCCATAGCCCTTGAAATATAGCATGGATTAGTGAAAATATCCCATTACTGTGAAAGATGAATAATTGTATTAGTGTATGTTTACTTATGGAAGAATTAGTTACACAAATATAGATAGGAACTCTAAATATCTTGCAGTAAAAATAAAGATTTTTTCATTATTTTGATAAACAATATGAAGATTAAATATGAAAATATGAGTAGAATACATGAAAGAGTGACAAGATCTATTTAAAGTACACATAATATTAAAGGAGGGCAGTTGTTGTTTATCCATGGAGCATTAAACAGAAAGAAACCTTGTGCCCTTAAAGTCCACGGCATAGAAACACCACACAGTATTAAGAACAACAAGCCTCAAAGCAAAAAAATAGGTTAATTAGTTCTACATCTTGTTCCTCTTTCTATAGTCAAAGATGTAGGGCTCTACAAACATTGCTTTCAGATCACTTTATTGACTATTCTCCGTACGGTCATTTATTTTAGAGGACTGATGTCACATTTGGCATTATATCAGCTGACATATTGTAGACATTTTCTTCCAGAAATGGCTCTTTAAGGCTGAGTGCAAGAGGTTAAGATGCCTGACGGAAACTAACTTTATGACACTGATGTTCTTCTATATTCATACAACAGTCTTAATAATTTTAAATTACCATGAAGTTTATGCCTCCACATATAATATGTATGTGTGTGTGCATGTATGCATATATGTATACAGTAATTCACAGACTAAAAAAGAAAAAAAAAAAGACCAAAATTTAAATTATTCTATTCCATGACATGTACCTTCAAGGTGAAGGGTACACAGCTTTAATTATAAACAAATTATTTTTAAATACAAGAAAGATTTTTCTACCTTATCAATGTATCTTCATTAGATCGCAAAGACATGAAATTCTAGACTAAACCCCAAAGTTCACCCCTAGCTTTGGGTGATTTTTTTGTTTGTTTATCTTTTTTGTTTATTATAGAATTCTCAACATGATTATTGCATTGGTTTTGTAAATACATCCCTCTAGAACAGACACAGCAGCATGTAGATGAGTGATCCCTGACAATAAAATGGGGGAAAAAAACCTGTTAAAAAAATTGCAACCTTCTTTTTTTAAAATCACCAGGTAGAAATCATCATTACCATTTGCTGCTTGAACAATACTTTACATTTCAGCATTTGTTACTATTTGTTCCATATCAAATTCTTGCAGAAAAACTTGATTACTTAAACATAAGCAAAGGTCTGAATATGGTTTAGCTTCAGAAGTGTTATTTTTCTTTTAATGTATCTGTAACGATAGGCAGATATGTGCTAAGGCTAACGGAGATAATTGTTGTGGATTTCTGAACAGGAAAGATCTTCTTCCGAAGTTACTGAAGTATAAACAGGTAATTTACCGCAAGAAAGTGTGTCCAGGGATTAATGGCAAAATTGCATCCACTTTTCTTCTGCTTAGTGAGAACTGTATTTGTAATCATTGTATGCAAAGTACGCACAACATGCCAGGCCAGCTCAACTAAGATGTAATGAAGAGGCTTAACAAACACCCACATCGCTTGTATGAAGTAACGGTCAGTTTATCTTTGTATTCAACATGTCTAAAATGCAATGACAAAAGCCTTTGGCATTTGGGACAATTTTCTAGCGTCTCATAGGAATGAAGGTCTAGTCTTTACTGCCACGTACTGTAACCTGCTGCTATTGGCAAGAAGCAGATTTTACACTGACCATGTTCTCCGGCTGCTTTTAGTGTCGCTTCAGGATGTGTCGATCCAAGGGGGTTACGCACAAATCGTCGCCGGCGCCGCAAGTCATCTTCCCAGTAGTCAAGGCGCCAGAACTCACGAGGACGACTACAATGAAACAGAGGAGCCACATATGTTAGCAATTATCAAACAGCATGGTAGCACTGAATTTCTGCATAAAGCTCTCCTTGTTTGCGCTGCTTTTGCCTTTTTTTTTTTTTTTTTTTTTTTTTAACCTCCCCCCTTTCTGCAATCTTTTACTTAGGTATGTCCTTGAAAATAACAATATCACCTTCCAGTCTAAGGAACTCCTTTCCCTTTTTTCTTGGAAGGTGAAATGAGCACTAAATACATCATTTTGAAATGAATTGCTGACAGTGTGATCAGTTTCCCCACACTCTAGTGGCATGTGCTCCGATTTCAGCCTCATTTCAGCCTCAGCAGGGCACCTTTCTCAGTGACTGCATTTATAAACCAGAATAGGGAAAAGGCTATTATAAATATGGTATAGCATTACCTATATTAATCAAAGTCTGTCCCCCTTCATTTTTCTTCCTAATTTGTGCCTTTTTGCACAAGGTCAGTAAATCATACCATGAATTCTTGGTCCAGAAAGTGTTAACTTTAATGAATACCTCAGTTACATGGTTATGTATGTGATAATAAAATATTACTCTGTTTAGATGTGCAGGAATTTAATTAAAATAATCTCTTAAAATATTCATTACATTTAGCCCCTGAGGCTTAGAACAACACAAGAAAATGCATTTCTTTTCCATTTACTGTTTTTAAATAAACCATTCCAGGAGAGTGAAACAGCAATCTATTTTCGAGCAAATCAGATTGGATTTCTGGTTTATGTAGTTGTGTTTTTACATTTAATTAAAAACTACATGTTCTGATGTGTAATAATTGCTATATTGAAGGGATACTTTTAAAAAACTACATCTAGAAAAGGTTATATCAAATTCATTGTTTTCCATTGTATGCTCCAAATATACGTAGATCTTTTTAATATGGTCATATATAAGTGCCAGTTATTATCTTGTTAGATGATCATGAATGAATGCCACTGTAAAACAGTATTTTAGCCCAGAGAATGTACAAAAAATGCCGATTTCTGGTATAGCAAATAAACAAACAGAACATGTCTGAAGCACAGAATAGCCATGCTAGCCCAAAAACCTGTATGCCCGCATTAAAAAACCACCGATTTTGTTTGTTAACATAGCTAGTATTAAAACAATTGATGTAAATGCATATATATTCCATTTCTGGTCCAGGAGCTAATAGAAAGTATACCTGTCAACACTGACAAATGAATAGCCACAACTAATTTACAGATCACCATGTTAAAAATACTTGGTATCTACATTCTTAGTTTTGAGGTCTAAAGGCAGAAATTAGTTTTATTTAAAGTAAAACAAGGTTTCAAACATGGTAACAAAACCCAGAATAATTTGCATAACCCTACTCTCAAACACAATTTGTAGACATTAAAAATAGTGACTGAAAATTATCTTATAAAAAAGGTGACACTCTTTGCATCTCCCTTCATTAAAATTCTATGCCTTTTTCTAACACCAAAGAAAAGGCAGTGCTATTCTTCATCTTCCCGATTTCTTACTTTCAGAAAAATACTGAAGTATTGGATTCAAATGCCCCAGTATCTTATTTTCACACTTTGTGTGTGTTACAATCATGCTGAAATTTGAATGCTTTGATTATAGAATCCAATGATTTTGCAATAATTAACCAAAGAAAAATTATAAACCACAGAAAGATACGGGTTTATTCAAAGGTCGATTAATAACTTAAAATTCTCCATTAGTGATTATAGAAAAAAGCAGAACACAGCTGGCTATGTGCATGCCTTTGATAGTCGTAGAGCATGGATAGGCACTTCATCATTCTGCCTTCCTACATTTATCTGTTAAAATTATTATCAAATATCAGCCAGGATGCAGTCGTGAATCACAGACTGCTCCTCGTCTTCAGGGGAATGATACAATGAGGGTCTATTCATCAGTATGGCAATCGGCACAAGTAATTAGTTCCCTAGACTGAGATCTCCTACAAAGCTTATTTCAGTCGGCACCACAAACATATGACAATGAAAAGCTAATGGAAGCCGCTAAAATTTGTTAACCTCTTCTGCCATCAATCCTTCTGGTATTCTGTGCTACAGTATTATGCAAAGATGGTAAATTATTAATTTGTCATTCATCTATCTTTCTACAGTTTTGATAGAATTAAGTGATGCCATTCTTCTGGATAGCAATTACAATTATACTACATTACAAAACTATGCTAAAATTATTAGAAAAATAGGTAACAATGATCAGGCACAAAGAATTACCCTGAAACACAAAAGCAGGGGACTAAAGATACATTCTTTTCAGTTTGGCATACAAAATTTGCATAGTATTCCATCTCCTTCACCAGTGCGCTGATTCTTCACAAAGAACAACATATCAACTATCAGAATGTGTACTGGGGTATTTATAACTATTGGCAGCCACTGTATTATGAGGTAAAATAAAATAAAAAAAAAGTCTACTGTCTACACATAGAAAAACATCCAACAAAAACCTGCACAGCCAAAAATAAACACCTGTGTTGTCTAATTCTTACAAGTGAGCCATTTCTGAGAGCAGCTGCTGGGACAAATGCATACTAGTACCAGTATAAGCCAGTATATTATATAGCTACTCTAGAACAACTAGCTTACTAGTAACGTCAATTAACCACTGCAGTCCCATCCCCAAGAGGCAATGCTGGACCATGCAGACTTTGTACCTCTCCAGCCAGGGGGAGACAGACATCCATATTGCTCTGATTTGGGCAGAATTGACTGCTGACAAACTGAAAGATTATGCAGCAAAGAGCCGAGTAAGCAGATTTTGGGAACAGGATAGTGCCATCGACAACAGGAGACATTTGACAACACAAGTTTCCGGCCCTACAATAAAGGCTGCCATATGGACTAAAGGTGCGATATGGACTGGATCAATGAACATAAGTACTCAATTAGTGTAAGTGCAAGAGCAACATTTCTCAGGGGATTGGGGATTTATGAATTATAAATCACATGATTTGCATGGATTTGTCAGGGCCCACTCTAACATGATACACAGTAATTAGTGGTTCCTTAGTAACAATATTGACTGAATAGAAACAAAGCTTTGATATTAAATTTTTTATTCAAATAGCATAACCATTGTATTGCTTTATTTTTCAAATGGTTCCCCAAATTACCAGGCTATGTACTCAGAATTGAGAGAAAACCTTCCTCTCAGTTGCCATGTAATTAACTAGATTGTTACAATTGTACGGAGATTAGGTGAAATACAGAATGACCAATATAACTAGTATTGTCAGGACTTTGAGCGCATCATGCAAAAGAAAAAGTCACTTCACTGTGGTCACTGGAAAAAGCTTAAATGCTCACATATCTCCATTCCAAGACCAAGAAACCTCTATTTCCTACCACTTTCAAAGATTAACACAATTGGAAACAAAACATACCAACTTGTGTACTAGTTTTATTATGGTGTTATAGCAAAAGAATTTTAGGCGTGGGAATTACCTATTGGTCCTGATACCCTATAGGCGATTTAAACGGAATCTAAGCGGTACAACCACAGAACAACGAGAGGATCATTGCAATTGCTGAACAATTACTTCTTGTAATGCCTTATCCACTGTGTATTTCAAGATACTCTGCTACCTCTATGACCACAGAAAAGAAGCAGTCAGCACACTAGTGGGGACAGAAAAGGGACTGTGCAAGGTGGGGAAGAGGAAGGAAAATGTAAACCTACAAAAGCAATGGTTTGAGAGGTCTTAGGGCTGTACTTGGGCCACTGGTTAATTGAGAATGGATTTTAGCATACCACAGAAGCCATCATTTGGATCCCGAGTCTAGTGAAGTACTAAATAAATAAACAGCACAGAAAAGAAAAACAAAGAAAAGGAAAGGCAGGCAAAAGCAGCACAGCATTGTAGAAATTGTCTGCAGAGACAGAGGATGACTAGAGCTCTAAATGACCTCTTCTATCTAGAAGGCTATCTAGCCTTAAAGGCAAGAAAACCCACTCACACAAAAGACAATTGCAACAAGCTTAAAAGCAGATGGAAACTAGAGTGTGTATGCCCTCGAAAAAATGTGTTTTTATGAAGACTCAGACCAGCACAGTCTGCTATTACAGTCCTTGCACAGTCTACGATTTAAAGAAAAACAGTTCTTGCTCTGCTGTATGGCAATTATGTACATTCAACACAGATATGAAACACTAATCAATGTGAATTTTGTACTGCTAGAAATGACTGCACTGACATGGCTGGAAGCAGAGGCTGTTCCCAGGCCATGAAACGAGAACATCGTGATCATGGCATAAGCATAATATCTCATTCACATGCCCTAAACCTATGTGAAGACACCACAATAAATTTCCAGATTACATACTCCTCGTTGGAACTGTGGAGTTAAGCAGGTAAGTCAATCTCCAGACCTCATCAATCCCTGGTCTCTCTACTAAGACTATCAGCAAGGCAATCAATCAGTAATGGCAATTTCTAAGGTGTAAATGCTCAAACGCAAAGACCTAGGCTAAATTAGTTTCACAGACAACCAAACACAGAGCAGCAACACCACCTATTCATCAGTAACAACGGTATAGATTTGGAAGGAAACCTGGAAGAAGGTAGCTCTGCAATTTCTCCATCACCGACTGCAAGCCTACCACAACTTCTGGTCTTAATTTATTCAGCACTTTGGTTGCAATGGCTCATCAAATGCACAATATCAGGTGCTACTTCTAAATTACACAAAAGAGCCACCATAGAACACAAATAGTGATTCCCAATTTTAAAGAAAAAACACACTTTATTGTTCAGGAACATGTCTTGCTCTACATCTAGGTAACTTTTGCTTCCATGTAAAATACTTCAAGAACTCAAGCCAGACATCTGCTACTACAAGATACCCATTTTTCTCCAAAAACGAAAGAAGCAATAAGCATTCACATTTGATCGTCAATCCAAAGATAATAGTGTTGAAGTTCTAGAAAGCACTACGGAAATCTTGATGGAGTACTGCTAGCAGACTGCAGGGCATCATGTAATGTAAGAGACTGCTTTATCTTGCAAATTGAAATCCATTGCATTTTCATGCAGCTGGATGTCCAGAATATTAACTAAAATCTCTCATATTTTGCATGTAATAATAAAATGCAAGGTATGTTCCACTAACTGACTTGATAAAATGCAATTTCAGAAAGCAAGTAAAACATTTTCTGAAATCCTTCAACATTCTTGTAATGAGCTTTCACAAAGTGTGGTCTAAAAAAACAAGTTACACCAGAGCACATTAATACAACTAGCTACATGTCTGTAAGTACTAATCTAAAAAATGTTTTGTGTACATCCAGATGTATTATTGATTTGTAATATGATCAAAAATATCTAACACATTTTGGAAAATAAAACATTGAGCTTAATGATGGTAAAGCAAACACTGAAGATGTAACTTGACAAGCAAGTTTTCAGCAGCAGTACCAAGTTCAGCATTTCATGCAGAGATCCCACGCACAACTGTTTGTGTTGCCATGTTGTAAACCTAAATCAGAGTACTGATGCAGTAGGGAAAATGACTGTTTTTCAGTAAATCAGGTTCCTGATCTGATTCCCAACTTTGCCTGTATTACCAAAGCACACAGGAAAAGGTTTGATTAATATTAAGTCAAAGTTGCTGCTAAAATATTACTTGGCAAGCTACACTCTATCTCAATGTGTGTATTTCACAGCACTTCTCTGATAATGTATCTACTTCAGAACATTAAAGATTAATTAACTCCTGGTAACTGCATTGAGATCTTTGGGAATGCTACCTACATTACCTGTATTTTCTTTAATAGCAAAACCAGTTAATGATCTTCTACTCTGTCCCTCCCTCTCTCTGTTGCATTCGTGTAAGCATTGGTGCGGCCACACTAAACCGAATCACAGTAACAATCTGGGCTTACTAAGGTTCAATGTTTTTATTCTGTTTTACATTAGTAACCTGTTTACACTGCAGTCTCACCAGCAACTATGTAACTAAAAATGAGGGAAAGAAACCTGCAGGTGAGGAGAAGGGAGGAAAGGATGAGGAAGAACATCCTTGGTATCAAAAAAAGACACATCATGTAATCATATCCTAATATTAGCAGAGTCTGTGCCCTCTCATGTTATCTTTATTTTCCCCACCCATAGACATTCATATTCCATAGTTTCAGAATTCAGACTACCACAAATGGAAATAATTGGGAGCCCTTAAGCAAAAAACATCATGCACAGGCAGGCTCAATCTCTGCCGCAGTCATTGCTCTACTAACAGGAACTGGTCATAACAAAGGCCCAAGGCCACCGAGTACAACTTCTTTGGCATAACACCAATTATGCAGAACATTAATGTAATCCATTAAATTAGCATAGTCTATTTGCTGCTTCTAACCCTTCTTCAGGAAAACATTTTTCTTTGTCTTTGCAGAAGATTTTTTCCTAAAAGGACTTTTTTGTCTTTATCTATACTTCAATTTTATAAAAAGTTGGGGGGGGGGGGGGGGGAAGGAGTTTCTTTTGTTTCCAGAAGAGAAAGTAGTGCCATTTTTCTTTACATCTTTCAGAGGAAATAGATGTGAAAAGCAGGGTATGAACTTCAGGCACAACATCTACGTGGATTTAGCATAAAACTGTCACTCTGAGGACCTTTGCACGGGTGTAGGGGACCTTTGTACAGTTTAAACCTAAGGTACTTCCAGCGTAGAGGAAAAAAATGGGAACGTCAGTAATAGAAGTGTGTCTTAACATGCTGTTTCCCCATATAAGCAAGACAGTACAAACAGCAAAAATCTGTAATTCCTAGATTTGCATTTTAGAAATGGGTAGAAATGCTGTTTGTATGCTTATATACAGTAAGTAGTTAGGATATTATCTCTTTGTCTCAACCACCTATTACATAATGCGGATACAATTCCCCACTCAGGCCTCCCAATCTCTGTGTTTTGAATCATACCAAAAATCCATTCCCATCTAACCAGCACGCAAAACAAAAGCAGAGGAACAATGACAATTTCAGGTATCACAGAGACTCTTTTCTGCATTGACAAGCTTTGAATTCCTCATTTAAAAAGCAATCCAGAAAAAATGTTGACTGTAAATGTTTCAGTCTTCCTCTACACATTATAAAGCACCATGTCAGGGTAAAGACAAGCCTACCTTTAAGGTGTTGCTGTCCTAGATTATGGTGTTATTAACCTCCAGTTTAAAAACAGTTCTGTTTATGTATGTCCTTCTTTGATCTTTATTAACCCCTTGGTGGCTAACCACAGCCCCAGCTTTTTTGGAGGCAGCATTCTTTGAAGTGCTGGCATTCCAGCGCACTCTGATAGTTCAAAGAGGGCTCACTTAAATACATGGTACAGTACTAATCATGTATTCTGCAACGACTATCTTATCTTAGACTGATCTTATTTTGATAAATCTAAAATAAAGCTGCACTTTAAAAGATGTCACCTTAAGACACAGTTCAATTCTTGTTGCATTTCCATCAAGATTAATTATAAATTAACTGAAATGAAAACTACTCCACTTCTCTATCAGAAGTTAACATGAAAACTTTCTCCTGGCTTTGAGCAAAATTAGTTCAGACATGACGCAGACATGGAAGAATGAACATATAGCAAATTCGCAACCGGATGCTTTGGCTTAGTTGCTCATAAATCTTTCCAGATCTCACACATCCTACACCTGATTGCAGTCAACAACCTTTGTTTTTCAAAATAACTACAGTTCACACAGATCCCATAAATTGCTATTCATATTGAAAATTACAAAACCTACCATAATATACAAAAAATAGGTACACTGCATCTCACTGGAGTTTTTTTGCTATTTGTCTGATAATGCGGAAATTTAGTCTGCAGTACTTAGTCATCCCCATCCCTTCCTTGCCAAAATGAACAATGGAATATACGAATATAAGTTGGAGGATGTATGATAAAGGAGCCAGCTCAATCTCTATCTCCTTAGCCATTCCTACTGGTTCTGATGCTTTCACCTTAAGCATGTGCATAGAAAGGACCTATATCTTTTCTCACTAATTACAGTATCAGCAGATATTCTGTAAGGAATGGTACATTGAAATATTATGACCCCGATGAAATTCTTTCCAGTAGCTTGGAATTTGAGATGATAAATCTTTCAGCATTACTGGATACATAGATCAACTTTTGACCAAAATAAGAAAATGTCCTCAGATCTGTTATTTTGTTTGTGTATTGTTCTGACCCCAAAAGTATTAAACACAGGAATTACAGTAAAACTTTTTCCAAAAATCTTAGATTTTACCTGGACCAAACATTTCAGCTTAACTACTATCTCTTCTAGAAGAAACAAGATGAAATCACATTCCCACATATCTGCACTTTAAGAGCTGTGGCTAACCTGTATCCTTTTTTTATAGCTCTCTTAACAGCTGGATACTTTTCTTACTTCCATAAAAATGTAATAGTGCACCCCTCTGATTCAGCAAATACTTTTCTGCTCTATGTTCTTCTAAAGGAAATTAATTTTTTTTTCTTTTGTATATATATTTTCAGTCCTCTGCCAGAAAGGTCTAAACTAATTGTTCCAATTCCCCCCCCCCCCCCCAAAAGAAGTTAAAATTAGTATCTAGTAACTAAATGAAGTCAGCAATTCAACAAACACTAAAGAGAGGAATAGATACATCTACAGTTTTCCAATCCAGAATGAACCTCTGCAAGGTGGTGCAACGTCTGTTAAAGATAATTTGCCTCCAAACCAGCCTTGCCAAAGTAGATTTTCCATTCAAGAGAGACCAGCCTGTTAGTTCATTTGATAAGAGACTGTCCTCCAAATTATGAGAGATGGAACAACTCTGGCCTGCTTACACATTTTGGGTTTTTTAAAACCTAGAATAATAAATAGAAGAAAGTCTTCTCTGAGGTTTCTAAGTGCCTACATATATATATACACACATATAATTCTTTCCAGTAGCTTGGAATACATATAATTCTTAAATAATTTAAGAATTTAATAATTTAATTAAATTATATATATAATATATACATTTTTATATATAAATAAATGTAACACCTTATAAATAAATAAATAAATAAATGCAAATAAATAAATAATAAATGTAACACCTATATATATATACATTTTATCATTTCATTGTGGACAGAATTTCAGTGCATCTGGGGAGGTAAGAAAATTCCACCTTCAACCTCTTGCTTAATCACAAATTCATTTGAACATACTTGTCCCTCTGCTTTAAATTACATTAGGGGGAATAGGTAACTCTCTCAGGTCCACAGCATGTTTGGCTATTGTCAAACTATCTTCAAAACAGTATTACCAAGTTGGATTGTGGGTTAGGATACTAAAGTCTTAGAGACACCCGGCTTCAACATTACCTGCATTTCTCCTACTCTCTGATATAACTGAAATCAAAGCTTACATTAAAACACAACACAACCAAAACCACCCTTCAAGCATGATTTAAAGGCTAGTACTTCTGTCAGAGATTTAATTCAGGATTTAAAAATCTGAGGAGGGCGAAAATCTGGGAAATGACTTCATTGTGTGATGATTGCAGGAACATATGTAAGAAAGAGTTCAAGTAACTGCAAACATTGTATCGCTCTCTGAGACAGGAAACAATAAGTACAAGGCAGCAAGACCACTAAGAAGCACATGGAGCAAGATTCCTAACTGTTACCATACTAGCATAGCATAGTCAGGAAACAACAACAGGACTCAAAAAACTTTACAAAGGTTTAACCTATTAAATATAATTCTCCTTTGAAAGCCTCGCAAAAGGTCTCTAAAAATAAAAACACAGCACTGAATCATGATGAAGCACCCTTTCCTGGACCACACAGAGAACATGGTATTTACTTCAAGCTTTAAATGGAAGGAAAAAGTAGCCTGAAAACGTACCTTATCTTCTATTATATGTGGTCAACAAATGAGGAGACAAGCGGTTGGCAATTAATAGGCATTGTACAGAGGCAAGTTCAAAACTGTTACTTGACACAGTCTGCAAGTGAAGATGCTGCCTGTGAATTGCTCTTGGCAAGGTGGTAGCTATCAGCTTACACCAAGAAGGGTCTTGTGGAGTAAAGAATACTGCTTCACACCTATCTGCTGCACAGTCTGCAAGAACTGCGTGTGAAACAGTACCTTGGTAACGAACATTTGGAGTGAGCAACACAAGGGACAGTGCAATACTCTCTCCTCCACATATCCTTACTTTACACTCGCGACTAACACCGTTAGCATTTAAATCCAATGAAAGACTGTAAAATGAAACCTTAAGAAGCAACAAACCAGGAAATGTTTCCTGTTTCACTTCAGTGATTTTAAAAATAGCATAATCCCCCAACTTCTCTCCCCTCTGGGTTAGCATCCATAGAGACACATGCTAAAAGACAATAAAGCTTTTTCTTCAGGGGGGCTATTACCTCTCTTGACAAGGTTTCCAACTCTTCCCTCTTCAGCCAGCTATTCTTTTGTTTGCTTTTAAGACAAATTTACCAGCCATCTCAGCAACAATACTTCTGAGTTTCAAGTCAAATGTGAAAAAAGAAACCCCAAACCAAACCACCAAAAACAGCAGGAAAAACAACATACCTCTTTAGGTTCTTTCCTAATATTGAAACAACTGTCTCAGTATTAAGCAGTTCTTCTCAACAGAGCAATCCCATCATGGAGGAGAATGAAATGGACACAGCACTGTCACTCACAACTGGAAACGATAAGCCATATGTAGCGAAGGATCCCTGTCCCACAGCCACTCAGCACCGCTAAGAAACGCACCCATCAGAAAGGAGAAGCGAGCAATCTGGGTTAACTCACACTGGACTGCACCCAAACCACATCTGTCACTCCAGTGGCACCACCAACTGCCCGATGGACTCCCTGTCCCCTACACAGGAGGACGTGAATGCACCCACCGGATAAAAAGAGCACAGGAACAGCTGTATCTTTTCTCACCAAAAGCCTAACCCCAAATTCTGCATCCAAAAACGTCAGTGGTGGCTTAAGGAAGAGTAAGATCAAACTGACCATGTACAACTTCTCCCCTAATACTCTGCCAGTTTCCAACTATTTTCAGCTCAGGGGATTTCCTGCGACTAATACGGTTTGTCTATTTATACTCCTTCTTCCTTCTAAAGTGTTTCTCTTGCAAGTGCTCACCCACAATGGAGAAACAGACTTCAAACCAACCCAAGTATCAGCGGCCTCAACCCCCAAGTTCAGAGCTTGGGAAAAATTACTAGAGTGAAAAACAACAGACTGGAACTGTGCTAATTTCTGGGAATTTCTGTTCTAATGTGTCACTTAGGCACCAAGGTAAATAGTTTTAAGTGGCACAAGCATACCTTAGTTTCTGGACTACAGAATTCTATCTGTGTGTGTATAAATCAAGGATCTGTATAGTACGTGATACTGTTAACATTCATGCAGAACAACAGTAGGGACACTGAAGAGAAAAATCCTTTAGGTACTAAAGAAACTCCGCACAAAACTATAAATTGCATATTTAAAATCTGGAATGCAAATGCGAGAGCAGAACATTTCTCTGTAACAACAATACAATTCTCCACATTTTTTGCTGGAGATGTTAATTCTAGTTTTATGTAAATTCTTCAGAGAAGATTATTTAAGACCATATCACTGTTAGATTATTGTGCAGATACTTATAAGCATAATTTAGGTATACTGCATCACAATGCACATTTTCTTCCTTGAACATAATCTTTCGCATATATAAACTGTATGTGTAATTATCCGTAAAGTCACACCTTTTGCCATTATTCAGCTTTAGAAATAATCATGTATTATCCCTGCTAAACTAAGCTAACGTCTTTTTTTCAGTAGCCTACGTTGAAAAAATTAAAGCACCTAAACATTTTGACCCAGTATATAATACAACTTCACCAAGATACCTTGTCTACAAACTTTGTTAAATCCATTGCAGAAAACACTCTTTAAAAAAAAATCATAGTAAAAGAATTGCGAAGCATACTGTTTTTGCAATTAGCTTTGCTGCTGACAGAAGAGTCAGTTCAGGCTGACACTCAAAATTGAGAAAATACTGTTTCATTTCATCATGAAAATAGAATGTTTTCACTTTCCTTTTCAAAATAAAAAGCCCATATATTTTCTAAGAGATTTTAAGGATGAAGTGAAAAGTTTTCCATTGACAGAAAAACATCAATGTTTTCAGAAGAATGGTTTATTCTTTCTCACTTTGGGAGGAAGATGAATTTGGTCATTAATGAAATGAACAGAGCCCTAGAAAAGAAAAAAAAATACTAATTTACATGCAAACCAATTTGATTTTTTTCAACTGACTTGTGAATTTTAATTTGGACTGTTTCAAATGCTGAATATATACACAGCTACTTGTACTACATTTTTCAACTAAAAAATTAAAAATACAGTAATGAAAACAATGGCAAAAGGACTCAAATAAAACCTGATCTTTTGCTACAACTTCTCAAGGTCACAGGATTCATTTTCAGTATCATGCACCATTAAAATTTACTTTGTTGTACTAGTCACTAAGAGGGATAGAGAATACGGTTTTCACAAAAGGGACGGCTTTCATCTAGACCTTCAGCCTCTTTATAGGGAATAACTTTGCTAAACTTTGGAAATGAAATACATGTGTGAAGCTATACAGGCAAGCAGCAAATCACAGCAATAGCTACGGATTACTTACCAAACCATATGATAGAAGTAACCAATCTTTGACACTAATCGCTGCAAGATGGTATTTTCCCCAAAAATTTCCCGTGAGGGAAGGGGGCAGCGAGAGGAGGAGAGACAGACTGACAATCATCACAGAGATTAACACACACTGTATGGGATTTGGGGATGAGAAATTAACACGTTAACAAATGTAACAGGTTCTTTGGCTGAATTTATTCTGTGGCGTGGATTCAATGGCTTTTGAATGTTTCATAAGAAATAGGTTTGCAAGTAACACTACTTGCCCAAAGGTCTTCTAAGGTATTAATTTAATTTCTGTTTATTATATTTCAATCATTTGTAATAAAATTTCACAAGTCAAGGTTAGCTGTGTTAAGAGAACTTTAATTCTTCCACGTACAAGCTTTTGCCCTAAGTATTTATTAGGTTATCTCTGTACAAAGCTGCCAAACACAGCCATGTTAAAAGGCTTTGGAAGTTCAGTCTGTGTACAATCAAGTAGGTGTTTGCCAACAGTAAAACACCTTTGAAGATGCTGCCCATCCTTCCCTAGGTCATGCTGCTCAATTGCCCCCATCACACTTCTTATATGCCAAGATTGTGACATTATGTGAGTCAAACCCACTAAGGATGGTCTTAGTTCCTGTCCGTGACAAACATGCATTATTCCCACAGACCAACAGAGAACAATTCCTCTAGTCCAGAATTTTATCTACTAAAAAAAAAAAGAAAAAAGAATAAAAATTAAACTTCCTCTGAAATGGCTACTCCAGAAAGATCGAGTGACACTGGAACAGAGAAAGTTGCAGTTGTCTTTCATCAGTGCTCTACATCCACGACAACATAAGCAGCACAAAGTTGGAAATTATTTAATCCAGAAACAGAAGGGACAAAGAGCCCTGTGATGCAACAAAGAAAGCATCTACATGTGGAAGCCATGGAAGATAAAAACGTGAGAGGGGATAGATTATGCATATATGATCTGCTGGTGATCAAGCAGAGAAAAGAGGACAGACTTGGGAATCAGTAGGACAAGAGGCCGAGTAGGGAAGGGGTGGCACAATACCAGGTCTGGCTAGGACAAAAACCTTGGAAAAGCAATACAAGGTCAAAAAAGAAATCTGATGAAGAATTAACAGGGACAGAAAATGCAGGCAGGCAAGAGCAGAAAGAAGACTGGGGAGGTGGGGGGAGAAAGAATTTCTTCTGTAATGTCCTTATTAGGCCATTAGGTGTTCCTGATTCTATTGCTCCCTGAAAATTGGACCTCATAATCTTAATACTGTCCTACAATATTAGTCTGGTGCTCATTTGTTATTTTTCTTAAGAGAGGGGGTGAAGTAGTGTGTGTATGTGTATATTTAACGCATAGTGTTTCCACTTCCAAGATTTCCCTGTCATGAAGTAACCTTGCAGCTGCTACTTAAAACAAAGATCTCAATCATACAAGTAATGTCTCATCTACACTACCATTAAAAAAAAAATAAAAAAATAAAATAAATATACCACCACCACCACTAAAATCACACCTTAGCATCTTTAGCAGCAGTAGCAACAGCTTCACGAAAGTTACCAAATGAATCCAGCTAAAACTGTGAGCTTTTTAATGATGTCACTACAAGGTTCTTTCAGCGAGGACAGATAACACTGTGCTTAGGCTGCCTTTTAATGTTTGAATCAGGAGCCTGCTGCCATACTCAGACACACACTGCAGTAAGGCAAAGCTAGAAAATGTTTTTAGGAACACAAAACACCAAAACAAAATTTAAAATTACTTAATGGGGGCCACAAAGCATGTTAGTACAGGAATTTCTATCTAATACTGCAGTTCCTCACTCCCAGTTTTGATATGGCCATTCTTTCAGCTGTCCTTAAAATGACAATCTCTCAAATATTTATTTTTAAGGGTGCATCAAGGACTAGTAAACATCAAAGTTGAATGCTAGTTTTCTTATTCTTTAAAAGTTCAGGAACAAAAAATATTTGCCTTACTAGGGTAGAAAGAATACTTGTGGAGGCTATGTACTGTGTTCATAGTTTAGAAAATATTATTTCAGTAATCAAACTTTAACACTGCTATTTAGAACCAGAGACCATAAGAGACATATAATAAAATCCACAGATACAAATTGCATGATAAATCCAGTGATTAATGCTTTCAGGTTTTGGTGGTTTGGGTTTTTTGTTTGGTTGTTTTTTTATATATAAAATTATACATTCCTTTATTTAAAAAGTATTCTTGCATTGTTAGCATTACTGTACTGTGAAATAGCATCTTCCCCCTTAAATACACTATTACCCACAAGCATATGCTTTCTGTTTCTAAGTATCATTAATAAGGAAGTTGCCTTAAAGCCCATTTAAGTAACGGGTCAATATTCCTAGATCTGACATACAAAAGGACTTCTAAAACGAAGCTTGTCATTTTTTTTGTTTATTTTATATCTATTTTTTGCTCTTGTTCACCCTCCTTTGAAGTTAGTCTTCAAAGCTTCAATAGCAATTGGAATGCAGCATTAAGGATTTTACGACACTATGCTACTTAAACTTTTATTGTTTTGTTGTGAAATCATAATCAGAAGGATTAAGCTCTTGTATTTGGCTTTTTGTTTCTCTTTCCTATTTTATTTTTTTTGTAATTTACTCTTTCTTTTTTTTTTAATTCCAATTCCAGCATGCCATAAATCTGTAGCATGCCCCTTTTAGTCTTCCCACATAGACAAAATAATGCAGTTTACACTTAAACATGCTCAAGAAAAAAAATTAACATTCTTTATCATTTTCTAGCAGAGACAGTTAATACTCTCAGGCTACATTAATAGAATCTTTCTGCCATTGTAGAAAGTTTGATAGCACTCTTATTTCAATGTCTGAATTTTTCTCCTTTTTTTGACAAAGACAAATGATTGCCATCAATCAAGATCCAATCGGGTATACACAGAGTCAAGCAAATGCATCACTCTTTACTGGTTTTCCTGCTATTTGTGCAGGCTTTGCTCCATATTATTTTATAGAATGATCAAAAAAGCAGCCATAAGATAGATCATTCACACCCACTGTAAAATTAACTTTCATGAATAATGAGAGTTTTAAACCTCAGATAATGTATATGTTATACAGAAGATATTGCTGGAGTTCATTTCTGGCTAGAGATTATGTAAATGATACTATATGACCTTTATCATTACAAACAGGACATGCAAAACACATATTATTTCATACATCATTCTACAGCAAGTCAGTACCTAAAGGAGAATCAGTCATTTATAATGTTCATGGTGAAGTGCTAAGGTTGCAAGAAAATGATATGAAGTACTTGTGATATTTTTGACTACTCCTCCCCCTTAACCTGTTACTTATGTGCTCTGAACATACTAGAAGTAACAAAAATAAAGTTTATCTCCCCTCTTTACAAGAAAATTAGTATTTTGTTTCTCAATAGAAAGATCATTTATCTCAAGACTGAACTATGCTGATAATAACCATTTATGTCAAAGCCAATGATGTTGAATTAATAGTAATACATAGAGCTATATTTATATAATGAATAAGTAGTTCCATTTTTTATATAAAACAATATTCTAAATCACTTTCCTTATGTTATTTCCTTATTACTGAACAATAAGCTAAGCAAAGTTAAATTGCTTAAAGATTTCCCAAAGATAAAAGGTACTATTCACCATGAAGGCTAGACAGCAGATACACATATGGAATCAATGACAAACTCTAGGAAAGATCTAGCCAACCAAGCAACGCTCAGCCTGCGTTGTTCCAGACTTCTCTGTTCTGCACCAATGAGGAACAAAAAGAGCATGAAACGTGTTTTAAATTTTGAGACTTACACAGCTCAAGTATTTAAGGGCCTTTATCAAAATAGCTAAATAAATATAATTATACAAAATTATACACAATCATTAATATATATATTTTATATATATATTTTTATACATTATTTTTATTTTCATACACACACACACACACACATATATATATTGAAATGTCACATAGCCATCAAAGAAATGCCTATTCCAAAACATCAATTCTTTGGTATGAGCAAGCACTAATGTGAAAAATTTGGTTAAACTGACTGCATATTATTCTTATGTCAGGAAGTATACTGTGCCACAGTTCACCAGTTCTTAGTTCTCAATATCCTTCTTATTTTGAAACCTTCTGACTACCAGTTCTTTCATCCAATCCTAATAGAGGCATATTTTTCTGATAGATAGGTTCAGTAGCTTCTGCTGATCTACTGGACCACCTCACAGCTTTAGATACTGATCATACACCATGCTTTACATAATGACGAGAGGATTTAGTTACATCCCCAATTGATTTCACATTCTGGTACCGCTTCTCCAGTACAAGTACACTTGTAGCACTTGTCCTTAATCTCCACAGTCTTTCACTGCAATGGAGTATTCCCCTTGCTACTTGGGTGGACGATCCCTCTTTATTGCAGATATCTGAAGGCACATAAGGGAGAAGATGGTTGGAAAAGATGACTCTGCAGTCTTCAGAGAAGAGCAGCAGAGAGTACAGAATGTAAATGACACTGGACATCTCATCTGATTTCTCACAGATGATCGCTGATACTGTATTTTTCAACTTCTCAGTACCAAGTATGAAACCTTGGACTCCAAACTGAAGAACTGCTGGGCATCCAGAGTGACACTGGAAGTCAATAGAGGCTTTACTCTTTAAAAACAGTATACTGTGGCCAGATAATTTGAAAACCTGTCAGAGGACACTTATGACTTCAATCTCTTCTGTGCCCCAGTTTGCCATCTGTAAAATAGGAATAATTATGAGCCACTGTAAAAAATTGTTCTGAAGACTGGTGAAGTCAAATGCTGTAACAGAAGCACTCTGGAGAAGCCCAGGGGCTTCTGTATTCCGTATAGAATATAAATCTACTTCACAGTGTTAGAAACAAAACAAAACTTCACTTAAAGTGAAGAAGAAAATTTTACCTCAGCAAGCAAGAGCTGGGCTACAGAGTGAAATCCAAGCACAAACAACATTTTAACGGCTGCTTAGCTGTTGTCATCCTGTGCACTGTTACAATGGTCCCCTGAGAGCAACAGTATGAGATTCTCCAATTAAAAACTGCTTCATAATACATGTAGGGCCAAAATATGGTTGCATAAGCAATGTAAGTTCTGACGTTCAGCAAACTTTTGAGCTCTTGACTTTGTATCTTTAGCAACTCTGTTAACATAGGGAATTGGGATGGGGAGTAGATGCATCCGCCTACCTGTCCTCGAGAGACAAAAAAGAAACGAGGACAGGAAAGAGAAAAGGTAGAAAATAATAGAAATTAGCTATCACCCAGAAAATCACAGTCAGTCTAGATTTTGTAGAAATCATCACCAAAAAAATCAGTTTTATGAAAGAAGATAAGCTTCTGGTTGGATGGATTTTATCACAGAACACTTCCCGCCTGTTTAAGGGAGCAATTGCCTGCAGCCATCCAGATCTTTGCATGCTGCATTTTTTAAAACAAATCTGTACAGCAATTTTCTTCAGAAGGGTCAAGCCAGGGCAGACATCTCTGTGTGATACTCAGAACTGCAGTTCAACTGCTGTGGCCCCTCTCCCACAAACTTCAGCAGGCCAGCACCCTTATCAAACCCACCTGAGAATCACCAAGAAATTCTGTCCTAACAGACTTCTCAATAGTACCACAGATATAAATACACAGCCAGGATGCTGTTCAGCAAATACAATACAAAAAAAACATTTATGTGTCAAATTACTCTGTAGCCTTATCTCACAGAAGCTTACAGCTGCATCTTCAGGCTAATGTACCCAGTTTATACCTGTATAACTAGAACAATTTTAGTATTAAAATATTATAACCCCAACGTAGATAGTTTTCCTTTCTCCCCCTCCCTCAGTGGCAGATCTGTAAGTACTTATGGGATATAGGTGTCCTTCACCTCACCTTTCTCTGAAGCCAGTGCTTTCATCAGCTCTAGCTCTCACTTTCCAGAGTCCTCTGTTATTTTCACCCCCATTTCATGTCGCCTATTCTCCTCCTGGTCAAGAGTCCTTCTGGCCATCTTCATGTCCCTTCCCACCAAGAAGGGAATGCTTATACACACTTCCTCTTCCCGCTTTTCTCACCATTTCTTTCCAAAATCTAAAATTGTACTGTGGAGTTGAGTAATAGAGGCACTGTAGTGCAGAAATATCATAATTTATGTTGTCATTGACTAGTTTTCTGTTTGCCTTTTACTAGGTCATTTGAAGCCGACACGTGTGCTAATCAGACACCAAGAATTACATATACCACTCATTTTCCCCTCTCCAGTTTCCTAATTACCTCTGAAATATTAGTGTTCTAATCAGTCATGGCTATCACGCCTCTCCATAAAGCAACTTTAGCCATTCCGCCAGAGCTGTAGCTGAATCAGTGGCAACATCATTTACCTTAACCAACAGCACTCAAAGAACAAACCCAAGGGAAGAGCTCTTCGTGTAAAACAGAAAACTCTCTTCAATGCAAGACATAAGCTAATCACCAGGGTCGAATTACAGACCAAATAGTGAGGACTGCATTATATACTGTAAACACATTTTAACTCAACCACTGTAAAGAAAACAACCTTCTTTTTTGTCTTCCTTCTCCCAACCATGTTCCAAATGCATAAGAGTAGGCTCAAAATAATGTCTGCATAAAGCATTGACATCCATAGGGTATTTTCCCTCCATTTCTCAAGTGCAATTCCTAGCAACTGTCCTGTTTGCATTAACTAGAGCAAATGCAAGTATCCCCTCAAAGATGGGGATATTAATCATTTTCTAATATATGCACCTGAAAAAAAACCAAAACAAAAGATGGAACACAAAAGACAAAAGAAGAAGAAATAAGGAAAATAACCAGTTTTACTTCTGAGATATGCTTTTTTTTGCTTTTTCTTAACAATTTCTTCATATTCTCCTTTTCACTAGCATCCTAAATCTTTAGTGGCCTCTCTTTCAGATAATTTTCTAATATATTAAATGCCTTATAACGTACATATATTTAATACTATTGTGTCAGTTGGTAACTTACTTAGTAGAGGTTGTGCAGAATTTGCCTTGCCTATATTATAAACTCAAAGTCAGTATAATAAGAGAAAAATTAAAGATAACTATGTCTGTATTTTGGCTTTAAATTGTATCAAAATATCCCTGCTCCTCAGTTTGAGCAGATAAAGGCATCAGATATTCCAATGCAAGAAAAAAACCACATTACAATAGATTTAGAAGCATAGTTATCTGAAACAAAATTGGCCACACAGTATTAAACAAATTAATTATGTCATTTAATGACACTATGCTTCAACCAATTTACTTCTACTTTTTCTTTTCTTTTTTGAAGCCTTGCCTTCTACTGTTTAAGGAAGAAAAACTTGTACTCTCATCAGTTCTGTTCAAACAGAAAAACTGCACAGCTTAGACTCTTACACAAAAATAACACACTCTGAACAGAAAAATAATTTACATAGTAAAATATAACATACTTGCAGGATCAACTGAGGGCAAAAATTACCGTGGTCAGGGAAAAGGCATGAGAGTTCAATATCTGGCTTGTTCTTTGACCTAAACAACTTTTAGATTGATGTCTAACAGCACATTCTACCATACAGTAAAAATAAGAGTTTATATTTCTCAATACTTGCCTGCTTCCTTGTTTATATATTTCAGATTTTTGACCAAACAGAAGATACATAATGACTTAATCCCAAAAACACTTTTCAAATGGTACTGTGTGTATATCACGTAATTGAATCAATAAATTTTCATGGCCCAGTGTTTACCTTTTGCTGCGGAACGAACTGTAGTACAAGAACTGGTTACAGCCATTATACTGCTAATGCGGCAAATACTATGGAGTCAGTTTGAGTAAACTCTACAAGGTTACAAGGTCAAAATAAAAGACTGCATAATTTATCAGATCAGGCAAATCATTTTGAAAGTACAGAGTTAAGTGAGGCATTAGCCTGAGATTACCGCCTTCCATGAATAAAGGTTAGAATCAATGTTTACTCAGTCATACTATAGATGGCATGTCCTGTATAAACTTCATTCATTTAAAGAAATCCTTCCTGACACTGTCCCTATTTAAAACAGTGGAACATAAGTAATGCATGCTGTTCTTTTAGGATTACTATCCCAAACCATCTAACATTGTTGATCTTGCAAAATACCAAGTCCTAAATTATCAAAAAATACACGAAGTAACACTATCCCTTCCAGTAATGAGAAAAGTTTTTACTTCGACTAAGTTTGTTGACAAATTTAGTCAGAAAAATAACGCAATTATAACCTTGTCTCTGTAATATAAGCTTACTGAAATATGCTGTGATATCTTTACATGGCATATGAATAAGCTAAAAAGTAAGGAGACCGGCATGAAGACCATCTAAAAACCATGATATTTCTCTTTCTTTTTTTTTTTTTTTTCCCCTCCGAAATTTTACTGCTAGTCTCAATTTCTGACCACTTTTACTTTTGGCCTCAGCATTATAACATTAATGGCTTCCTACTGCTGTTCACCAGTTAAAAATTCAGCACAGTTTTAGCAAGATGAGCTATATGAGTAATGGACAATAAAAAAGCAAAATAAAATCAAATAAACCAGTGAGAATAGATCCTCTGAATGCACAGAACCTAAATTGTTTTAAACTGACTCTCTTTTTTAACGACTGTTGGTTAGTTGAAGGTATGCAAGTAGAGGACCAGTTGCACTGGAACTAGTATTTCATGCTGGAATTTATTAAAAAGCAAATCTATGGAGAGTTTTTAAACTTCTGCATGTTAAAAAGTGGAAATGGAAGGAAAAACACGTTTGGGCATGAGTATAGGAAAATATTTAAACAAATAAGCAGCAGTACTAGGGCTACTGAAATGACCACAGAGAAGTATTAACCCTCATCATATCTACAATAAGGACAACACTAGTCAGCCTCTATTTCACAGTCAAAGCAGTTTGTACTCACAAAGGAAGAGGAAACTCAAGGGCATTTATACTGTGTAAAAGCATCCCCTTAATGGAACAGCAGAAGCCCACACATCCCTCAGTTGCCTGCTCTCCTCTCTTGAATGCAGTAGTCAGCTCCTGAGGAAATACTCTTTTGGGGAACACTACTGTAGTCTACCTTATGTGAAATAAGAAGCCACTCTGTCAATGCATAGGAAAGGTACACCTCATGTTTTGGCTGGTACTCAAGCTTTTATACTGATTCTCTCTCTATTCATGGTTTGACCAGTCCTTCACATGTGTAGGTAATAAGAGAGTTATGACAAAATTTAATAGAATATGATGTTAACAGCTTGTTTGCACATTTATGTTCCTCAGCAGTAATAAGATAAATACCTGTAATTCATATATACTATATCTATGAATTGCAACATCCTTTAACACCATCAAGACTGTTACTAGAACTATGCATTTTATTTAATGTACGAATAATAAATAAATAAGTTCCCAAATGGAAAGACCTGGCACTCGCAATCAAACGAAGCAGATAAAAATATCTAAGTACTCCACTATTCAAGCCTGGATTAACAGTAGGACTGAGCATGCATAGATCATAGGTAACCTTGTTCTAGCAATCTGTAGAGAGGGAGGGATGAAAGGCTAGCCCTGAAATCTCAATCAATGCATATGTCCCTGAAACATAGCATACGGTATACGACACAATATAGCACGTCCCAACCACTTTGGTATCATTGACCATCTCACTTCTTTCAGATGCTGTATTTGCTGAATTGCTGTGTTACCATGATAGGCAAACATGAATTCAGAAACCAACATTTTTATTTTTCCATGTTATCTACACCTACTCCACCAACAACAAAGTACCCAGAGTGAAATAATTCAGTTACAGTTCATAGCCATAGGCCTACTTTCAATAATGAAAGGACTATTTTTCAAATGTGCCAATCTCTATAGACTGGACCACTGGACTGCGTTTACAATTACCTTTGAAGATACTTGGTGTGAAAAGTCAGCTGAAAATGACACCAGTGAGCAAACTCCTGGATCACAAAGACAATGTAATCTCAAAAATATCATACTTGCATTTTTTCCACAGTTCTCCTCCTCTAACTATACATGTGAAATACATATTTTTCAAGTGAAAATAGGAATTACCAGAAAGAAGAAACAATGGTTATTTGCATAGAAGAATTTTACAAGATGTAATAAACAACTGCTACTTTTGTAAGAGCTTACCAGGAAAATCAGGGAAGAAAGAAATCTTGTTTATTATACAGCAATAGAGAAATGAATCATTTCAGACACATAGACAGTGGACATTTTAAATAAGTGTATTCAGTGAATTTAACATATTGAACCATATTATCTGTATCATCTCAGAGACTCTCATTACAGTTTTCTACCTGTTGAGAGAAAAATGACCAATTGCACAAGAAAGTTGAAGAAACAAAAAAAAAAAGAGAACACTAAAAATAGAAGATAAGAAGAAAAAGAAGAAACGAAGTAAAGGACGACACAGTATCACAAAGTTGAAGAATGACCAGTCCCAGAAAGCTTCCCTGTACCTCTTCAAGTACTCTAATACAAACTGTGGGAGGAAAAAGACATTCAGGGAATACGATGAAAATGTGGTGTTGGCAAACGATTCATAGTTACAGCAGACAGATGTACCAGAAGACTAAGAAATAACCAAGTTCAAAAGAAACCCAATGGGATTAAGGATATGGGTCAAAGAGGGAAAGAGGGATTAAAGAAGAAACATGCCAGAAAGAAAACGTTTACAGTGAGCAGCAACAGAAGCAAGGAAAGAGAACATGCCCCTGAGCAACGTTGCTTAGCTGCCTGAAAAGAAAACCAGCTTCATTCGTCTGGGATTTCCTCTCATCAGATAAAAGTGACAGTAGCAGTGCAATCTGATTTTTGTATATAAAGGCACTCAAAAGATAACTATGCAAAGGAGAAACATCTGCTCAGCATGCAGCAGACCACCTCTACTCTGGCAGGGGAAAGGTATGATGGGCAAAGGACAAGAACGTCAGCAACAGCTGCAATCACTGCAGACTGGAGAGACTCAATTATCTCTCTTCTAATCACTGTCTCACCCAAGTTAATAGGTATAGTGTGACAGGCAAAGGCCTATAGGTAAAAGGTTATATACGGGCAAAATTTTTGAGGTTATTATTTAACAGTTTGGACAAACATTTCAGTAGTTATGCTACAACTTACATATATACGGAATACACAGATCTAGTGAGGAGAAATTAAGCGCAAATCCTGCTCTTCCACCAGACTGCTCACAAGCAATAAAAAAATCCTCAGGGCAAGGGGGAGAGAGAATATTCGAGATTTGCCAGAAATATAAGCTTTCAGGTCAATTTATGATGAGTTCAAAAAAATACTGACAAGTTTCAAACACTTTTAATAAAAAGCTTGAATTAAAGAAGAATATGACAGATTCTTTGATTAATACTGCAAAATATTTTTTTAAATCTGATTTATTTACTTTTAAGTCATCTTTATACGTTCCTCTCAAGTCCAATACAAAGCACAGAAATAATTTTATTGAGCAATTAATCTCTAAGCATGTCTAGTTTTCAGGCTTTCATAAACTAGCAAGAGCAATCGACCAAAGGAAAAAAAAATGAGTTAATGCTTTTAAAATGTACATGTAACACAGCTGCATGAACTGTGTATCCAAGTGGGCCTCAGTTTTTATCTGATCTGTTTTAACTTCATTTAGAAGCTGTTTGGGATGCAAAATAGGTCTTCTTCATATTTTGCTCATCGTCACCCCAAGAGATTGTAACTAGAATACTAAATAAATGACTGGGAAGAATGCTTTTTTTACAACTAGTCATTACTTAAAATTAGCATAAACCAGATTAATCCTTTCTTTTTAAATTTCAAAAATTCCAGAAATTTCTAGAATGGCATCAGACTTTTAAGAAATAAACATTTCCTGCAAAATAAAATTATGTTTAAAAAACTCTGTTCAAAACACTGAACTAAATCAAGTTATCTTGGTACCTCCTTGACACGTTAGTTGAAAAAAATTAAAAACCTATTTCACAATCAAAGGAAACATTCTATTCTGAAAGTACAGAAACCGTATGTTTAATTAAATCATTAACATGCTTCATTGTTGTCCTTTGCACCAATAAAAAAAAAAAAAAAAATCACATTAGCATTATTTTATTAAAAAGTCCGTAATCAAAGAAACAACAATTCCAATAGAATTTGGAATTGTCAGCTTGAAAATTCCCAGTAGTTCTAACATCAAGTGCCATAGCTTTTATGTTTTACTTGAACCAGTCAGCAAAATTCTCCTCCTGCTCACATACTTACAGGATTGATACAGTATTCCAAATGCTGCTATCTCTGGTGCGTGCCATGTTTTGCTTAGGGTGTTTTTAAAACAGCATCCTTTAGACTGTCTGTGTATTCCTGGTACCAGATCATGAAGAAAAAACCTCCAACTTCAAGTAAAGCCTAGAAGCCTTTGTTGACATATTAAGCTATGTAAGTTATGTCAAAGACTAAGAGGTAGTCTTCTAAAGTATTTCCCAGTGTATGGATAGCAGCGCAAAATAGTATTTTAGAGTCTGTTGTTTTAATTCTGTATTCACTGTTCTTTCAAAGTCATCAGGCACTAATGCTCTAACATTGTGATGAAAACGGCATAATATTGCATTTTCTCAATTTGCAAGTGATGTGCTGAGTAAAAAATGTTACTTTTAAAGTTATCACTGATTCTGCGGTTCTGAACGAGGACACTGCATCTGTGCTTGTCTAGTGAAACTGTGATCTTTAGAAATGTCTCTGCTACTTCCGCTGACACTTGCGGTTGACCTTTCAAGAGTGTGATGATACCGATATCAAATGATCGTTCTTTGCCTTTTGGAACAAACTCCTTATTGCTAAAATAATGCTTTGAAGCAACCAATAATATAATTGTAATTCATTTAAGTGGATTCCAACTTCCCAATAAAATATGCTAAACACCTTGCAGTGCTACCATATTGACTGACTTTTAAGTAGCACCAAATTTCCTAGTGTTTTCTCCTAAGGAGGGAATAGCATGAAATAGATCAGAATAAATCCTATGCTGGAAATATTTTAAGACAAAAATCACCTCTTCCACTGACTTGAATGGACAGATAGAGGGGAATGGAAAAAATCTGGCAACTAAGTCAATTCAGTGCTGACAGGATAGTCTCAACATTTCTCCTTCAAAGGTTTTCTTTTCTCTGTCCATCATACAAGTCTCACCAGACAGATACTTGGTCTGGTTTTACAAATGAGGCAAAACGAGATACACACACATGCAGAAACATTCTTTCCGTTTCAAACTACAGGTGTCCTAATAGAACACTAGAGCAGAAGTAACACAGACTTTCTGCTGTATTTGACAAAGAAAAGGTAGAAAATGTTGATCACATCTGTAAAATGGAAGGGAATTCTATCTGATTTCACTTGCTTATCATTTTTATTCGAAAATATTTTTGTCATTGTCCAATCTAATTATATACACATGCCATTATGACAGCTATTCATAATCTATTTTTTTAAATAACAGAAAGATGCAAGCAATTAATTCATATAAGAAAGAAATTAAATGTAACTCCTCTGGAAGCCCAATGCTAAAATTTCACATACCACTGTCATAAGCTGTTTAATTTTTCTCCCAGTTTGGCTTGTGCAACACACACAATGACATAGTACAAGACACTAACGGCCATCACATATTGAATTACTTAGTCCTTCAATTTAAAATTCTTCATACGGGGCACAAAGTAACCTTTTCTCTTACAAGAATATTATAGATTTGTAGTATTTTTGCTGCAGCCCTTCCCTTTTTTCAGTGAATCTTCTCATTTATAATTGGGTTTCTAGGCAGTCCACAGTAAAAAGTACAAAGCTTAATAGCAGCTGCTACAATCTGACTTTCTTCTAGCACTGGATTCACTCTCTTACACAATTCTCTGAATGCTTTACTTCTCTGAGTTATATTTTATAATCACTCCCCAAATATACTACAATATATTGTAAAATGAATACACTTTTAGCATGAATAATTTACTGTATTTTCTCCTTGTATGATCAATTTTCTGTAGTCTCTTTAAACATTTCATATAAAACCTCAAGAGGTGGCTTCTGCTCCACCTACTGTTAATGAATTCAGGTGCTATTATAACTGCCAACCTTGTAATGGTCTATTACTTTTTTCCTTCAGGAACATTAAAACCATCACATATCTTTCTGTTTGCCTTACACCAAACAAACAGCTGCCTTAATTATTTCAATTTTACATCTTTACTCTTTGCTTCATAAATATGCACAACTTATACCAATACATCTTTATCCAAAACACCTTAATAAATCAAATGGTGACAATATTAGACTCTTTCTGCTATTTAAAGCATTTCAGATGTGGAAGACAAAGAAGTATTTCTTTTGTGTACCACAAACATGAAAGAGGGTGTAGACAGTCTAGCTCACCAGCACTAGAGTCACAAATATGTCAGGAACAGAATTTTCCTGGGCACACACTAATTTACTAAATATTTTTCCCAACATTTGGAGCAATTGAAATAGAAGGATCTTCATTACCATAAAGAAATGCAAATTTACAATCCATGCTACTATTATTGTGACAACTGAGATTGTTCTAGCTTATTAGAAGTCAGAGGGAAAATACTGTACATCCAATATCAGTAAGTCTGACTAATGAAAGGTATAATCCTTTCAAAATCTTTAGAATTGAAAGAAAACCTCAAGAAAAAAAATGGGTATCTATTATTACTGTGACTAAATAGGATTATTCAACCCTCTTGAGAAAAAGTTATGTATTAAGTGAGGATCTAAATACTAAGAAAATTTGTGGGAAGAGAAATGCAAATGGTTTCCTAATTATCTACAGCCTATTAACATGCAATCCTGATTACTAGCAATTAAAGTCTCCTTAAATTTTATGACAAAAGTTCATTGAAACGTTGAAAATTATATGCTAATTATTGCACTGTAATGCACATGCATAGTGTGTATTCTGACTACAGACACAATAAATAACAGAATATTGTACACAGTGTAACTTGAAACTCAACTTAAAAATGCAACATGCTGATTTCATATTGCAAAAAACCTCATAACACTCATTAAACTATATTAAAGAGTCCTATAAGAAATAGTGGTTGTCAGCGTTATCCTATTGCAAGGTTATCAGAATACACTAAACAGTGTAACGAAGTCCAAATAAAGAAATTAGTATTTAGATCATAAATAATTTTGCCTATGTCTAAGCTACAAAAAAAATAGTTTGTGTTTACCCAAACAGTTAAACATCTTTTGGGGAGCATTTTGGAATAAATAGCCTTTTCTCCTTAAAGAAAACGTTTTCAGTTTCTCCACAGGAGCCAAAGATGGTTTGACATTTATGAACCTACATTTTAAATGAGTACCAATGTAACTCTTTTAACTCTACATCTTGAGGAAACACTGAGCAAGTGATTAAACCAGAAAAGTGCAAAACAGAATACCATCCTAGAATAAGATCACTGATAAGTGAGGACTTCTTCAACATTACTTAACTGCCTCATCTTGTCCCTCTGTTAAATTGTGTAGATTTTCATACCATGAAATAAATACCACCAAGATTGTATGTTCGTTGTAATGTTTGTCCTCGATATCATATCTACTAAGTGCACAATTTCATCAGATTCAGATTCAGATAAATAGTTCCCAAGTCTACATGTAGACTGCCTCAGTAAAGGATGATATGACACGAGCGAGCTGCACTCAGAAACGTGGAAAACAAGTCAGCTGGTTCACAGGCAATGTATTGCGTGTAAATATTACATACATTCAAGGACAGAGAAAAAAGAAATACAAAACCAGTGTGAGAGTACAGAAAGATGTAAAGAAGAGGGCAGTTACCAGAAATAAATACACTAACTGTGGAGTAGACAGAAGAGATTCAAACCAAAGGTGGCTGTGATCACATGTAAACTGTCATACGTATCATATATATCTTCTACACAGAGTACGTGTACTAGAAGAAAAACACTGGAAGCATCTGTTAACATTATCATCCCCTATTCAGCATCAGTTACTCTCCAACACTCAAAAGAAACAGCATAAATCTTTTCTTAAAAAAACCAAAAAAGAAGTATTATTACCTTAATCAGGATTAAATCTTGGAGTTTGCCTGAATGGGACCTGTCTTTCTCCCATTTCTGCTCTATGTGTCACACCACCCCTATTTTCATAGTACTGGCTACTCTATTACTACTACAAGTAATGATATTTTGGAACCAATGTTGTGGATGAAAAAAACTTCTTCCATAAGCATTTAGCTAAAAAATTTAGAGAGAGATACTGAGCAGGAGATTCTGAAGAGAACAAACACTAGTCTAGCTGCATCTCTTTGTTCTTTTATGACAATCCATTTTCCTTTTAACACCTCAGACCATTTTTATATGCTAAACAGACTAAGCATTAGGGGTCCTGAATAAAGCAAGCAGTCACACCTGTCACTATTAGCATATTTTCAGACATGTAGCCTACCCAGCATACTCTTAAAATTACTATTGTTATTCCTTTAGAGAAGGTTCTTAGATAACCTACAGCACACAGAACACCTTCTGGGGGACACACAATAGAATAGAAGGGATTAGAGATAGGGAGGCCAGGAGCAAAAAAAGGGTCTGAAATAAATTGCTACTTATCTGCACATATTTACATGCACATTGCTACTGAATTCTAATTTGGGGAACAGAAGATGGGATCTTTAGTTTTAGGTTTGTTTTCTCCTACAGATGGCTCAAAATTCTATATACAAAAATATAGTAAATTACCCTACATCCCAGAATAGAGCTCTGTAGAGGGCATATGGCAAAGGGTTGCATCAGTAACTTAAGAGAAGCAGGAAAATCCATTTCCAAAATACATTATTTAATTTTAAAAAAGATTCCAAACTACAGGACAAACTCGGGTATTTGAAATCCATTTGCAACTACCCTTAAAAAAAACCCCAGCTAATATGTTGAGTTTGAGATGCAAGTCATACATTTGAGATTAGAATGAGGTTGTAGGTCACCAAGCTGTCTCAGCACAGGGTTCAAATATAAACATACATAAACTGGCTTACATGTCAGACTGGAAAGATTTAGTACCTTGACATGTTCTGAAAAATATATAGGGACACCAAAAGCAATAAATATAAACCAAAAAGTGGCAATCATACAAAGTCCTGAGAGTTTAATATTAATAGAAGAATCTCAAATTTACACATTTTTTTCCCCTTGGTATAAAACCCAGATTCCATTTTGCTGAAACATGTTAAGTTATAACAGGAAAAAAAAGGTCACAGAATACATCAGTCTCTGAATTCCTTTACTATTTGCAAACAATTATTTTGGTTATATTACGGTACTTAGGAAAATATGGTAACAACAGGAAGAACTGGGATAATGTAGATTCAGAGCCAGTGAAAATGAATGCATGTGGCATTCAGCCTAGCCTTTGACTTCCACATAGCTTTAAGGCTGGGCCCAAAGGAGA
Source organism: Astur gentilis (assembly GCF_929443795.1). Classification (NCBI taxonomy): domain Eukaryota; kingdom Metazoa; phylum Chordata; class Aves; order Accipitriformes; family Accipitridae; genus Astur; species Astur gentilis. The sequence goes on from NC_064891.1 coordinate 24,316,248, forward strand.
AATCATTCATACTGGGACAACGAGTAACATAGTCAAGATCAGAGAGCCCTTTTACTTTATGCTCGTCTTAACAAGAATACATGTCCTTCCCCAATAGAAACAGATACTAACAATGCTAGCCTACTGATCTTCCTCTCAAAAACAGTCCTAAGGAAATATAATGGAAATGGTTACAGAGGTTCTCTCCTCCCCGACATGTAAATATACAATCATGGGCTTCAAATTTAATCTACAATTTCATGTAAGTTGAAACAACATACTTTTCTTTATACGCCAACTGTGTTCAAAAAGACATATCTAATACTTTCACTCATTGTCATCAGCAAAAAAGTAGCAGCGCTTCTAGGAGCTTTTGCACTTCATAAATTAAGAGCTGATGCGGGGGAGGGTAAGGGAGGCAGTACGCTCATGCAAGTGAAAGCATCTAGTGTTAACAGATAAAATAAAAAAACCCTAAAACATTCACAAATAAAAAATAGTGTTTACCAGACACATGAAAAACAATGAATTGGCTTTGTGTGTTTTGTTCTCTAGGACACTAGGAAAAAAGATAGATAAAAAGTATACTAGGGTGTTCATAAAAGGTAGAACAGTTTTTTAAAGTTAGTCTTATAGTTATTTTTCAAGCCCTTAGTTTTAGACTCTAATGTTTTATGTGTCGTTATTTTGCTTTTACTGCAAAAGGAAGAGCTGGCTTCCAAAGATAAAGGAGATTTTTGGTAAATGGTGAAGGTACAGAAATAAATGACCCACTTGGCTAGTGTGTAATTACACTGGCTGAGATTGTAACAATCTATCACAAGAAGGAGGATGACACCACGCTAAGGGGTTAGTCAAAGGAGATAGCCTTTGACTAACTACTGGACACAGGCGATCGATACTCCACAGATATTGTTCTCTCAAAAAAACAATTGAGTTCTAAAAAAAAGTTTGAAAATAGATTCCTTCTTTCCTCCCAGATACCGATCAGAGACTCATCTTGACCTTATTCTGGAAAAGCAATGCTTTCTTAAACAGGTATATGGAACAAATAAATCCTTCAGTGTCCTGAAAAGCATTTTTACATAACAGGAGTTCTGCTCTGAGCTCATTTTCAGCTTTTTTTGTTTGGATGAGCTACTCTAATCAACAAATTAAAAAGCACATATTCACTGAGAATGAGCCTGCCATTACATGTTTTGCATCTCTCATTAACAGCATAAAGAAATCCAATAAGAACAGGAAGGCAGAGAGCTTAGACTGTGAGGACATAAGTAATCATGTAGTTTGCACTGAGCTAACAGCCATTGCTTACATCCTGTTGTGACGAATACACTCCATGTAACAGTTGCAAAAAAATATTTTTTTGCAGTATTCAAGTTAAAAAAAATAGATACGTAGAGATATTGCTTTTAGCTGGGAGAACAGTGACTTTCAAAATATGTATTAGTACTGCAGGGAGTGCACTCTCATCAAGTTTGCATATGACACCAAACTGGGGGGGGAACCAGTCGATACGCTCAAGGGCAGACCTGCTGTTCAAAGAGACCTAGACAGGATGGAGGAACGGGCTGATAGGAACCTGAGGACATTCAAGGGCAAATGCAAAGCCCTACACCTGGGAAATAATAACCCCTTGCAAGAAAACAGGCTGGGAATGACTGCCTGGGGAGCAGCTCTGCTGAACGGGCCCTGGGGGATCCTGAGGATACCAACAGCATTCAGAGCTGCATTGAGTGGGGCACAGCCAGGAAACCGAGAGAAATTATCCCCATTTAGTCAGCGCTTACTAGACTGCACCTAGACAGTCTGCGCCCCTCAAACAGGAAAAACATAGAAAACCTGAAACGACCCCAGCAGATGGACCCCGAGGTGTTTGGGGACTGGAGCACTTGCCATGTGAGCAGAGGCTGAGGAAACTGGGCTCGCTTACTCTGGAGAAGAGCAGGTTTCAGGAGGACCTAATAGCACTTGCCGATACCATCAAGAAGATGGAGTTAGGCTTTTTAGAGTGGCGTGTAGTGGCAAGATGGAAGACAATAGACATGAATTGAGACAGAGAAGTTCCAGTAGTACTGGATTTTATTCTATTTTTTGTTAGCTATTATGACAGTTGGGCAGTGGAATGGGCCACCCAGAAAGGCTGTGCAGTCTCCATCCTTCCAACTGGTTTTCAGGGCCCAACTGGATTAAAGCCCTTAGCAACCTGATCTGATCTCATAGCTGATCCTGTTACAGCTAGGTGACCTCCCAAGGTCCCTTCCAATCTGAATTATTCTATGATTCCATTAGGAATTTAAATGCTAATAGAAAAGATTTTTTTTTTTTTTGGGGGGGGGGGGGGGGGGGACCCAAAAACTTTTGAACCAAATTGAGCCAGAATAAATTCGACTATAAACCATCCAGCAGCAAAGGAACCCACAGTTTAGGGATTTTTGAATTACAAGAATGTTTGACTGACTTCTGTTTTCCCCAATCACAGCAAGTTTTATGAGAATGTAAATAGTATTCAGCAACCTTCTATCGCAAAAATACTTGAGATTATATACAGGTGAAGGATAAGAAAGTATTTCATATTATATAACCCCAAATTGCATTTGGAAGAAACAGTAGGCTAAGTCACATGTCAAATAACTCAATAATAGCTTTTGCATTTAAGCTTGGTGACAACTTCATTACTAAATACTGCACAAGGATTTGTGCAACAATTGTTTTAATTCAACATCAACCTAGAATATAAAACAGCAATATAAAACCTGATATTTCACCTACAAACCTGCTAACATAATTAATACTGTTCATTACCTACCTTCACGTTTTAGCCAACTAACCACTCTCTGAAAAAGAAAAAATTGTACAATTTATGTCTTTAATATTAAAAATAAATCCAAAGAGTAATATGGGTAAGCCAGCATGCCACTGTCTATTCATAAAAATCTAATAATAAAATACCAAAAATAAGACTTGTGTTAGAGATATGTTATAAAAGATTTATGTTATAAAAGACAACATAACCTCCTAACTAATATTTATTTATATTAATGAAAATGACAATGGGAAGTCATAAAAAAATCACTTTAATGGAACAATACAATAGTAAAGAATGCACTGGTTTCAATTATGTGCTGTATCTTTTTTCAGAAGACCATAATTTGGATTTTAGAGGAATAGCAACTGGAGTCCACAATTCCAGGTTACAAATAGGAAGTATAAGGGAAAACCAGAAAAGCTAAAGAGGTGCAATCTGTGTAGCTGTTGTTTGCTAGCAAGGAATGCTGCAGGAATTAGAAAAATACTGAACACTTAACAAAAAGTACCTGCTACTTTAAAAAAAAAACCCAACACCTGAGGGTGGAGGCAAAGCCTGCCCTCTGTCCTTGTTGATGATTTCTTTAGCACCTAAAGCTACTGGTGTGGGGGGCCCACAAAAAACTCGCTAGGGAACACATTATGCAGAACCTGATGTAAATGAAACAGCACAGAATGTATCTATCACACAGATGATGTGCTGTTGTTTCATTATGAGGGGTTAAACCAGGACATCAGTCACAAATGTCTACGTACTTCCAAACAAAGATGCTGACTGCTTTGTTATGCCTAGGATTTCACAGTAAAACAGCTAGCTACTGCTAATTTTCTACTGTACAGTAACATCTTTTCAGTAGCGCAGACACAGCTGTAGAACAGCACTGCACCAGTAAGGGAAACGGATGTTTTTCGCTAACTTGCTAGTTACAAGCATGTTCTCCTCCTTTCCTCATTTCTGTCTGTGCTGCTCCACAGAAAGTGTCAAACAAACTAATACACTAGACACTTCTTGCTTCATATAGGTCTAGGTAGGTAGAAAAAAACCCCCCAAACTAGCTTCAGGATACAAACCAAAAGTGCTGTCTGTACATGATGTAGAGTCTCCACCTCTCTGTCTGACACCTGTCAGTAATCCCGAACAGAAGTCCCTAAAGAGTTAACCAGGCTTAGCAAGGCTGGAGAAGGAAAGGACACACTCTCTACTTGAACCAAAAAGACACTTGTCTGGGAACACATGTGGTTTTATTTTTAAATATAATTGTCATAATAGGTGGCTTAAAGACTTGAATTGTAACAGAAGAAAACACACAACTTTAAAATAAATGTAATTAATTAAACAGATTAACAGCAGAAAGACAACCTCAAAGGAAGCCACGTTCTCATAGTAGGAAATGTATGTTAGCATGAAAACTTTCACGTCTGTAACACAGTAAACAAAAAGGCACATAGCACCAAACATACTGCTACAAACATGCAGAGTATATGCTCATCCAAAAAGAATATACTGAAAATCACCTTCTCCGGTTAAGATGAGGGTATTGATTGAAGTGAATGCTAGCATGCATTACTTTTCTACACAGCCAGAAAACACAGACTGCTATGTAGCTAACGATATCAAAAACTAACTCGGCTACCTTTCTGTTCTCTTTTTCCAATTCTGTTTCTCATTTTTCCAATGCTCCACTAAAAAGATGCTGCCTTAATTTACACTTTAGATAGGATAAATCAGAATTTTATTAAGCAATCTTTACTAGCTATGTAACAAACCCCAAAAATCTTAGGACAGCAAAAAAATCTGGTCCTGAACTTGAACCAGAACATCTGACCTGTGCTGATGGAACTTACAACATCTCCCCTCACCCCCAGTTGCCTCAACTCCTTAGGGAAAAGGGAAGCTAAAATACTACCAAATAAAAATTCTCTGTTTCCACTCTGTTTTGAACTTACTTTCTTAAAATATCAAGAAAAAGGTACAAGAACAATGAAGATTCTGGCTAGCGTATTAGAACTAGACTATTTCTTTCCATAGTATAAATCAGTCGATACAGATGCACTAAGCTCTAACACCATAATCCTAATTTGAATGATAAAACATTTTAGTATTCATATGGCAAAAATCAAAATGAGTTTACAAAGTTTACAATAACCTGAGACCAACAGATCAACAGCACTACGTGGGTGTTTAAAGTTTTCACGTTTGCTTGCTTTTTCAGTTACACACTTGCTTTTTGTAATTCACTGTGCTGATGAACCTTTTATTCTTTTATGCTTATTCTGGATTAAGGATTTTAGGATATAATAAACTGTCTTAATCAATACTAAGAAAAAAACCAGCTGCTGATAACCCACCATATTTATTTTTAAACATCAGCTGGAGCTCCTGGAAGGATCAGACATCACAAAATATTTTTAAAGTTTTTCTTCTTCTTAGTAAAGCTTAATTCCACCAAGTATAAACAGAAGAATTCTGTACTTCTTAATGTGAAGTTTCTTGCCTTTCCTTGCTTCCTAATAATTAGTTGCAATAATAAAATCTGAAAGTTATGTTTGCACCATCCTGCCAGCCACTGATTAGTAATTCTCTGTTCAGAAGAAGGAATTATAGGAAACTGCATTACTATAATATGTATTTAATTCAGCAATTTTTAAAAAAACATACTTTTAAATATATATAAAATAATCAGAGAACATTAAGAACTCTTATGCCTTGAAAAAATGTGTTAGTTGGTTTTGCTCTTTTTTTAATTTGTGTTTTGGGATGAATGAGGTTGAAGCAGGAAATTACCAGGCCTATGGAGAGGAAAGCAAAAATACAAGTGTGTAAAAAAAATAAAATCAAAATATCAGGTTCTTTTTATTTCTCCACTTAAGTAACTACACAGATTATTCTATCATTTCATATGGAAATTATCAGAGTCAGATTACAGCCCTGAAGAGATTTTTAATTTCTTATTAAATTGTTTAAAAAATGTGTGTGTATGTGTGTATTTTAACAGAACTCTGAAAATTTCAATTTTAGCAACGTTTGAAAGGTCATACAGCCAAGTAGTACCACAGCATATGGAAAACTTTACCAACTCTACTATACATTCAGCTATTCATATACATGTCACATTACTGTTATTCTTGTTAATCTCAACAACAACGTTTAGCCTTTGAAAAGTAAATGTTATCATAGAATGACTTTGTAATGATTCCTCTCACTTCTGTTTTGCACAACACCTCATTTTCTTTCAGATTCATCACTTTAGACCATCTTTGCAGTACTGGACCTGCCTACATCAGGCAGTACTTCAGCATGAAGGTTACTTCTACATCAAAGACATTAGCGAAATGGAATTTTTCAACATTTAGATTCAGAAATATTTTTTTCATTATTGTAATCTGTCATTCTTTTCTAGGTCCACTTATTTAAAAGAATTATTTAGAAATAAACTGTAACTAGTTAAAGCAGAAGTAAAAAACCCCAAAGGATATAATTTCTAAGTAATCATTCTAAATCATTAAACAGCAACTCTTCACTGGGTAAAAGAAACTGGCTGGCTGGATGAGCCCGGAGAGTTGTGGTGACTGGAGTTAAATCCAGTTAGCAGCCAGTCACAAGTGGTGGTCCCCAGGGCTCACTACTGGGGCCAGTTCTGTTTAATATCTTTATCAATGACCTGAACGAGGGGATTGAGTGCACCCTCAGTAAGTCTGCAGATGACACCAAGTTGAGAGGCAGGGTTGATCTGCTCAAGGAGAGATCTGGACAGGCCGGATCGATGGGCCGAGGCCAACTGTATGAGGTTCAACAAGGCCAAGTGCCGGGTCCTGCACTTGGGTCACAGCAACCCCACGCAGCGCTACAGGCTTGGGGAAGAGTGGCTGGAAAGCTGCCCGGCAGAGAAAGACCTGGGGGTGCTGGCTGACAGCCGGCTGAATATGAGCCAGCAGTGTGCCCAGGTGGCCAAGAAGGCCAACGGCATCCTGGCCTGTATCAGGAATAGTGTGGCCAGCAGGAGCAGGGAGGTGATCGTGCCCCTGTATTCGGCACTGGTGAGGCCGCACCTCGAGTCCTGTGTTCAGTTTTGGGCCCCTCACTACAGGAAAGACATTGAGGTGCTGGAGCGTGTCCAGAGAAGGGCAACCAAGCTGGTGAGGGGCCTGGAGCACAAGTCTTGTGAGGAGCGGCTGAGGGAGCTGGGGCTGTTTAGTCTGGAGGAGAGGAGCCTGAGGGGAGACCTTATCACTCTCTGCAACTACCTGAAGGGGGGCTGTAGTGAGGTGGGTGCTGGTCTCTTTTGTCAGGTGGCTGGAGACAGGATGACAGGAAATGGCCTCAAGTTGCGGCAGGGGAGGTTTAGATTGGATATTAGAAAAAATTTCTTTACTGAAAGGGTCATCAGGCATTGGAACAGGCTGCCCAGGGAAGTGGTGGAGTCACCATCCCTGGAGGTGTTCAAAAAACACATAGATGTGGCACTTCAGGACATGGTTTAGTGGGCATGGTGGTGTTGGGTTGACAGTCGGACTCAATGATCTTAAAGCTCTTTTCCAACCTAAACAATTCTGTGATTCTATGGACATAAACTCCAAAAAAATTAAAACTAAACACGTACCTTTACTTATACTGGTCCAAAGCTTTTGACTGTTTACTATATTCTCTGAAAACCTTATTCTCACCAGGCTGTCAAGATACTAGCTCCTTGCATCTCACCACTGTCCCCTCCTTCACCTTTTTCTTAAGTTTACCATACTGAAAACGTATACCAGTGTAGGGTTCAGTTATATGGAACTTAGTTATTGGGCCTGAAAATAGCTCATGGTCACAAGACTGTTCCAGGCGCCTTTAGAAGGCCTTGAACAGAATAAATAAGAAGATAGAAGAAGAAAGATCCCAATTAGGAAAACACAGGTGCACATTCCACGATAAAGGGAACTTGGCACAAACAACCTCAATTCAGGGGCTTATCTTGACCAATTGGACTAAGACAAGTCTTGTAGGCTTTAATTAACACAGCCAATTATGTCTTGTGTTTGTGCGCGTGGACAGTACCAATGTAACCAATCACCGCTTATGCTTGTGCGTGTGGACACCAAGTGCTTGCATGTAGTAGCCAATCAAAGTCTCTCAACAACTTAGAGAATTGTATAAAAATGATTAGCTAAGCTTAATAAACTGGCGACTTTAATCATCACATTGGTGTTCCGTCGTCCAGGCCCTGCACGGATTAATCCCTAAACCCTACATACCAGTAAACCAGTATGTAACATAAGGCCTAGCATGAATACAGATGTATCAATAAACTGCGATTTTGGTTACTGACCAGTCCAGTCTGCCTGCCTTGCATGCTTCTGATGATCTACATTAGTCAAGAATATGAGAAGATACAATTTTTGACCAACACTGGCAACAGCCTAGGCTGTTGATGCAATTACTCTGGCAAGACTGACCTTTTGCAGAGGTGTTCTAATTTGCTTAGGGAGCTACTTTAAGTTAAAGCAACAAAATTCCTAATTTCTGGTATAAACTACAGATGGGTTCATACAACAATATTATCCTAGCAAAACTATCAAGCAGATGAATGCACGGGGTTTCTGAATGGATAGAACAATACAACCTGGCTTTCCCATGTTACAATACATAAAGCCTCCATCAAAGTTTGCTTACCCTTCCTGATAAAAACCTATTTAATGAGCAATTGTCTGCTAGTAACATATGGAAAAGACACATTACTAGCTTTATTTGCAAAAATAATAAAGGATAATATGACTTTTCTTTTTTAAGCTATTAAAGAAAAAGTAATTGAACTATCACCACAATGTCTTTCACCAGCACAAGTTTCATCTCTGCCATCTACGCTTTATTAGTATAGCATGTACACTGTTTTCAAAGATTTTGCATATTATATTTTACCTCTGTCACTGTATACACACAGAAAGCAAAGCATCTGTTAATTTACTTATACCAGTTTGAGCAAATCAGCAAATTCATCTTTGTGCGAGCCAGGCAAGGCTTTTTGACAGCATAACAGCAATACTAAGAATTGGGGGGAGGGAGGGCTTGTTTCTTTTAATATCATGTCTACTATGGTAGCTAGTAGATGCAAGAATATAATTTAGGGGGAAAAAAGCCCCTAATCATGATCCATTTCATTTGAGAAGTATTTTTTATTATATTTGTGGGGTGGAATGGGATCCCCCTTGCTCCCCTTTTCATTTTGAGAATTAGTCAGTATAGATATATTGGCAAACCTTTTCTTGTTCAGACAAGGCTTTATGTTCTCTCTTACTGGAAACCCTTACTCTCCACACATTCTGCAGTGGCTTCAAAGACCTCAGTTTTGACTGTATTTCTCTCATTTGTGTCTCTCACCTAGGCGATCACTTTAGAATGTCTATACTAACTTGCAACTCTTCTCTCTTGCCACCCAGTTCAGGTTTTTTTTTCCCAGGCACCACTTCTTCAAAGTCCTGCTGCTAACATTTCTGAAACCAAATTCTTTATCTTCCATTCTTTGTCATCTACAACTCTTCCACCACTGTCAAAACTAGTTCCTTCCCATGTGTCGTGGTTTAACTCCAGCCAGCAACTAAGTACCACGCAGCCGCTCACTCACTTCCCCCATCCAGTGGGATGGGGGAGGAAATCGGGAAAAAAGGTAAAACTTCTGGGTTGAGATAAGAATGGTTTAATAGAGCAGAAAAGAAGAAACTATAATGATAATGATAACACTAATAAAATGACAACAGTAGTAATAAAAGGATTGGAATGTATAAATGATGCACAGGGCAATAGCTCACCACCCGCCGACCGACACCCAGCTAGTCCCCGAGCAGCGATTCCCTGCCCTCCCTCCCTCCCCCCCCCCCCCCCCCCCACTTCCCAGTTCCTAAACTAGATGGGACGTCCCATGGTATGGAATACACCGTTGGCCAGTTTGGGTCAGGTGCCCTGGTTGTGTCCTGTGCCAACTTCTTGTGCCCTGGCTGGCCATGAGAAGCTGAAAAGTCCTTGACTGTAGTCTAAACAATACTGAGCAACAACCGAAAACATCAGTGTTATCAACATTCTTCACATGCTGAACTCAAAACACAGCACTGTACCAGCTACTAGGAAGACAGTTAGCTCTATCCCAGCTGAAACCAGGACACCATGATACAGCCCTGAATTAAGTGCATTTTGTTCTCAACTACCATCCCCATCAAAATGGACATCTGATTCCAATCTCAACATGTGCAGTCATTTTCTGTTTTCTCTCTCAAGATCTTATTGCAGAATTTTTGCACTGTTAGAATTAGTTCGTCATTTGCACAACGAACATAAGTGAGCTTTTTACTTTTCTCTAAGCACAGAAAAAAATGAGTCACAAAGATGAAAACAACATTCTGCATACAACAACTAAAGAAGTTCCATTTGCCTATTTTCATGTGGGATTAATTTTAATCCTCATGGAACTCAGGTATGTTGTTGTGTCCTTTGCCTAATAAAAACTCTTTAAGGTCTGTGTTTGCATATGCACGTCGTGTTTCTGTCTGAGCACTGATATGGGCTGTGGAAGATGAAAACTACATTCTTTCCTCAATTCTTTGATCTCAGATGAAAAAACTGCCTACTACCCCTCCCCCCTAGAGAAAATCTCCAAAACCCCTTACTTTGTTTCCAGTAAAAGAGGGATTTGAAGACCTGGCCTTTTCACATTGCAGGCGAGCAACCCACCCATTAGTTTCTTAATGCATAAGCATCATCAAACTGCTTCTTCCTTCCTTGTCCCCATAGAGAGCAATAAGCTCTTCATTAAAAGACGTCAGCAAAGTAAGGAAATTTTTTGAAAAAACTTATATTATCAAACCAGTATTTAGTTGGAAATCCTAATCAGCTTCAATTTGAGCCCTGAGTTGAAAGAAAAAAAAAAAAAGGTTCTTTACAGTCAAGGAAAAATTACTTCAGTTGGTAGCAAAATAAAGACTTTTGTTATACACAGTCTGTCACTAGAAAAAAAACCCAGCCTACACCTACAGGTAACTCAGTGATAGATAATGCATTGTTCAAGGCCAATGTCCAATTTCAACTGCTGTTCCAGTGGTACACTTTATACAAAAATCCCTATAGAATTAGTGGAGACATAGTGCCTCCATTGTTGTACTGATGGCTCAGGAGAACATCTTGTGAACTCAGCCATTAACACATTCCACCCATTTATCCACTACTGCTTGCAAGTCTCAGTATATGAATTCAACAAATGGAACTACATGGAACAAGACCAGAACAGTAAAAGCCTGAAACAAATTCATGGCAATAGATTAAAAAAAGAATTGAGCTAAAGTACTCATTTAGAATATGGACAAGCTCAAGACTCCTCCATCTCTGCTCCACATTGTATCACAGGAGCATCAAGTCTTCTTTCCTTGTCCTAAATTTTTAAATGCAGTCCTTGTATATTTATTTAGTTTGCTTTGGAAGGTTAATGTAGCATAACTTCT